>NC_047667.1:39342511-39627334 GCF_011762505.2 Arvicanthis niloticus
AGACGCAGCCATAAACTCAAACAATTCATCTGGATACTTTAACACCACAAAGTCACAGTTGTAAGATGTAAGGCGAAAATTCCGAAGGGATCCCTCAAATACACTATTAAGCACAAAGAGGAATGTATAGAAACTACAGAATGCTACTGCTTTTTCTAAAAGGAAAAAAAAGTTTGATTATCTCAAATAAAATTATGTATAAATATCACATATGCAAATATGTGCATATAAATTATTATCTCCATCTGCATATACGCATATGTGTTTATAAACATATCTTAGTGGATATGTATATACATATATACCTTCCTAATTCTTCCCACTGAAAAAAAGAATCAGTAAGGTCTGGAAGCAGCAAGAACGCTTAATACCTAGATTCTGGTATCTAAACATTATTTATCCTAGTGAAGAGCTGAGGCACAAAACAAAAACAAATGTAACATGAAGCTGAAACACCTCGATAAACCAGAAAGGAATGAATCTATCAATGGCTTCCTAATCTTGTCAAGCAGACTCAGAAAGCACTACAAAGACTCTCCCACTGGAAAAACATAGAATAAGTTTCAAAATAAATAAGCATCTGGAGGCTGAAGCAGGAAGACTGCCAACTGGAGACCAGCCTGGTCTACAAGCAAGACCCTGACTAGAAAAAAATAGTACAAAAATCAATAAATAATCACAGGGGGTTTAAATAGAAACTGCATTAAAATCCATGTGTTCACAATGATATTTACATAAGCAATACAACAGCCACCTCACTGGTCTCATGTAGAAGATATGAGAAAATCATCTCATTATTTTGAACATTAATTAAAATAGAAGAAAACCAATCATTAATTATTCTGAAAGACATATACTTCAAGGTTACCAAATGGTTGATACATTTAATGAGAGAAAAATCCCAGCTAGCAAACGCAGATAAAAGACTATCCTAGCTTTACAACCTGTTCTGCAATGGCAGTGACCCTCAGTAGCTTGAAGGGCCTGGGATAATTCTATTATGGACAGAGAAGCTTGACAACAAACCCCAGAGTCATCCATCAGAGCCTGGACTAGACCCAGCACCTCACTTACTACCTATGAGACATTAAAAAATGTCACAAAGGAATCATTGAAGAAGGAAGATGAGGAGGGGGAAATGGGGAGGAGGAAGAAGAGGAAGAGAAGGAAGAGGAAGGAGGAAAGAAAGGAGAGAAGCAATCAATCAAGAGAATTTGCTCTTTTGATATTTGATATAAAAAATTATTGCTAAAAAGTTTAGGCATGACATGATAATACAGTTATATAAAAATGGTTATCTTTTATAAATAATATTCCAGGTACAGACAAGATGATAATCATGTCTGTAATTATACTTCAAAAAGAAAACATGAGTAAGGGGAATGGGGAGAGTAGAGGGCAGAGCTGGTAAAGGAGTTATCATTAAAAGCCTTATGATGGAGTCAGAGAAACCAATTCTGGTCTCATCACAACATCTTGTTACCCACAAGACCTTGGTCAAGGGCCCAAGCATGCTGCTTCTCAATTGTCTCCATCTATCAAGCAAGAGTAAGAGAAACTGTTGCAGCTAGCTATTGCAAGCACTAAAGAAGAGAATGTATATAATGCTCTCAGCACAGTACCTGGGAGCAAACACTCGACACACTAGCTTCAATTAGTACTATTGCCAAGTATTGCCACTGTAAGTCACGATTACAAGCTAGACGTGGAGGAAGCTGAATAGAGTCTGTTGAATCCAAAGCTAATATATCCTTCCCACTGCATTAGGATGCAGCACCCACCTCTACCTTTAGTCTCTCTGCAGACACTAAGAAGACGAAAATCGGAGTCTGGATGGGCTTTCCTATTTATACTACACATCGTTAATAACCCTGCTTCTGTCTTCTGCTTCTCGGCCTCCACTTCTGGAAGGAGACAATTAGCCATCGTTTGCGATAATGTTGCAACCATGTGGTTAGTCTTAATGGCCGCTCATCGGCGGGACATATTTTTATCCCCTTATAAATCAATACACACACTCATAAATTCACAACAATTAAACCTTGTGCTGTTTCATCTTCCTCCAAAATCCAGCCTCAATTTGTTACCACCTCCTCGGGTGTTGGTATGAGTTACAGAGTGGCAAATTCAGAGTCTGAACATACAAACTAACAGTGATTGAGCTTCCAGCTTTGCATGAGGCAGAGCCTAGTATAACAGTGGCAAGTTGCCAACGGGTTTTATTTTATTTTATTTTTTTTGAAGAGTGAGGAAATATTTGATATTCTTCAATGAAGTAGCTATCCCCAGCTTCCTTTAATAAGAGACACCACAAATCCTGAGTAGAGTTTATCAGTATTATTTTACTTCTTCACGAAAGAATTCTGATAAACACCACTGCTCGATCTTTTCTCTCCCCCTCCCCCCCCCCATCTCACAGACACCTCTCTTGCCTAGTCTGCTTGCCCTCTCTGTATGATAGGATTATTTTAATAGAGAAGGATCAAAGAGATACAATCTTGCCCGAGTGTGCTTTAACCTTGGGGTGGGGTATAGTATTAATGTTAATCCAAAATCACAAAAAATGAGCACACAATTGCGACACTGGGGTGACACACAGAGGAGGAGTCGCATGGTACAGTGAGGAGGCAGAATGGGGGGATTTAACCTTGCTGTGGAAATTGCAAAATGAGTCCCTAAGAAATGATGACTGAGCTGAGAGCAAACCTGTTATTCTATCCCCGACCTCTCTTCTGAAAGTGAGGCCGGAAGGTCAGCTACCTATTAGGCCTCTCCGTCTAAGAGAACAGACAAAACTAGAACGTGTATTTTAAACTGACTCGGTAACTTTCATCTCAGTGAGCGTGATCCATTCAGAAAATACTAGCACTTATCCTTCATTTCCCCCACAGTTCTGGTTTGGTTTGGTTTGTTTGTTTTAAATCCCTGACCTATCTGCCCTCACAGGAATTAAGTAGGCTGTCAGTGTCCCTGAATGGGCTGGCACTAACAGAACAGTCCACTTGCTCTGCTTTGACCACCACCCCCCCCCCCTTAGTCTCTTCTCTACACTCAAGAAAAGACCATGCAAAAATTACGCATCTTCCCGCTTCCAGTGACTCCCACTGCTCAGATGCTGAGTAAAACCCCAAACCCTACAGCAAACTACACAGTTCATGAGCCTCAGCTTCCGGTTCTCCATCACCTGGCAAGAGCTGCCAAGAAGAGCAGTAGCCACGTGGCTCCTCTGCACAGGGATTCTTCTGACTGCAGCGGCCTGCTTCATCTCCCTCCTTCCAGACATGTGTGTCCCAAAATGCCAGTCTAAGAGTCCAGGAATGCACAGAATGAGAAAAATAAAAACCTATCAAACCGGATTTAACTGTCCAATCTGAGACTTCCTGGGGGGGATCATGAGGTCCTATGCTAGCAGCGTTAGGCAGGAAGAGTAAACCAGGACTGTTCACAGAGAAAATGGGTGTCCTGTAGGCCTGTCCCCCAACTCAAGCGCTTTCTTATCTCAGCTCCCAAAGCACCTTTGTGTATTCAGCACGGACCATGTGTTTACAAGACAACTGCCCGGCTTGCCTGGGGACAACACAAAGCCAGGGCCAGGCCTTCTGCTCTCCCTATCTCCAGCATCTCCTCAGCGCCAGGCACAGAGATGACACAGAGAGCCACCAACAAAGGCAAATGTTTGCTCAATAAATTATTGGAGCAAATAATAAAGATTAGTGCCTTAACCTTGGCCAACAACAACACTATCTTTCCCAGTGCAGACTAGACTTCCTCATTTAAAGAGGATTTTAAATGGGAGCACCATTTTCATTAAAAAAAAAGGGGGGGGACAAGCCTCAAATCAATTATTAGCTGTCAATCAACCAATAGCTACTTACACAACACAATCAATTTTTCTGGCTCAGTGGGCAGGACAGATGAGCATTTATTTAGCTGGGTCTACGAAAGTATATAAATGATGGGCAGGGGAGATAGCTCAGTGGTAGGTGGGCTTGACCAGTGTGACATCATAGGTTCCATTCTCTACACTGAAAATTATCTAACCTAAAACCACACGTAATAAGAACAGATGTGCTTGAGGGGGTACATGGAAGGTACTGAAACAAACTCATCTCACAGCAGAAGGAATTCCTTAGAGCATGGAGGATCTGAACTCAGGCTTGAGAAAGGGCCTCGTCTTGAGAAAGGGATGACAAGAGGGAGGCCATCCCACGGACAGCCTGAGGAGGCCACAGGAGTAAGCAGATACGTCTTGGGGAAGCTGTCTTAGAGAGTCCTAGGTCCCTAACATAGAAAACAGAACACTGAATTCTTAGCAGGTGTTCTGTAGCTCACAGAGATTCTTCGATTGTGAATTCCTCCATCACAGCTTCCGTGTGAGATGCAGAATGAGGTAGACGCTGCTTCACCCCTCACCGCCGTCTAACCCTAGGAGATGCTACATGACTATCATAGGAAAACTGCTTTCCACAGAGCTTACAGACAGAACCGACGTCACCTCTTGGCACACAGGAACCATGTCTGCCTCACTTTACCTGGGTCCTTCAGATCTTCTGATGAGAAGCCATGTGACTTCAAGGCCTTTACTGCACTAGAGACAACGAACGCGGTCCTCCTTCACAACACCGGAGTTCAGGAGCGGCTGTGATGTGCACAGCGCTTCCCGAGCTGTTACGAGACCCACTTCACTTACCACTTATTGAGAACGGGTATGAAAAGATGGCCCCACTCTGCAGAGAAAACACTGTACTGCTTAGGCAGGAAAGGCCGCAAGTCACCAAGGGAAGTGGAATGTGGGATTCGATGATGAACTCAAACCATTGCAATATCTGCCGCCATCAAATAAAACAGCCCTCAGAGAGAAAATGCTTACTTAAACCCAGTCTCCCTGCTGCACCATCAGTGTCTAAGCTGCTTCTCAAGTCCAATTTTATCAAAAAGGCCAGTCCTCAAACTAACAGGTCAATAGCTTATACTGGTTTTGCTTTTTTGTTGTTTTTCTTTTTTTCTCTGGAGCTGAGAATCAAACCTATGACCTCGGACCTGCTAGAAAAGTGCCCTACCATTGAGCTGTATTGCATTTGCCAGGTTCTAGCCTATAATCCTCTGTCAAAGTGTTTCCATTCACTGGCAAGGCCAACATCGACTACAGATTTAGAGGTGACATCGGCAAGGTAGCTACAGAGCCCTCTGCTTGGCATAAACGTGTCCCAGGGGCTTATCAAACACTCATTGAGAAGAGAACTGTAAAATCACAAAAAATATCGGGGAGGGGATGTGGCTCAAGTTACAGCAATATTTATGTAACTAAAGGAGAAGACAAGATAAAGAAGATGAAATGAAATCGTTCTACTTGTGATTAGCAAGGAGAATCTGGTGTGTAATACAGCCTTTGACTGGGGCTGTTATGGAAAGCTGTGAAATGCTTCCCAAGATTTGTTGATTACGTTTTTTAAAAATAGCAGTCATCATCAGGACAGTTCCTTTTGCTACTATCCAGCAGAGGATGAACTTCAAAGTGAAGCAAAGAAGTGTGATGATGCCCCAATGGCCTAGGAGGTTTTCAAAATCAACAACAGCGCCGTGCTGGAATCAATAAGTGAAAACCAAGTCCAAAAGCTCCCTAAACTTCGCGTGCTCTAATTCCATCTATCCGTGAGGTACGGAGTGTCTGACTGTCAATTCACGAATGCTGTAAAGACATCTGTTGAGATGGCAGGAGGCTGCGAAACAGGCAGAGGCAGGTGAGTGCTAGAAGATCTAAGGGTTGATAGGGGGAAAAGGTGGGAGGAGTAAGGAGGTGTGGGGTAAAGGAGGACTCAGCCACAGGCGCCCGAGGGTAGAGGGGAGGAGCCTGGTTGGAAGCAGGAAGTCCGCAGTTGGAAGGCAGGTGGGAGGAACGCAGAGAAAGTGGCTCCCGAGAAGATGTGGTTAAGATAATAGGGGGCGGCCCATTCTCCAAAAAACCTAGTGTCTCGCAGGTATAAATACAGTGGTGGGAAGAGAAGCCAGAGGGCCTGTGGGTGAACATCTGTGGGGCAGAAACGCGTGGAAAAGCTCCAGGAAGGATAGGAAACTGAAAGGGATATTTGGCAGAGAAACTGGAGGTAAGTAAGGCCAGCCCAAGAGAACAGATTTCTGAGAGAGCCACAGGATGCTGGGAGCAGGAGTGAGCTCACTGAACTGGGCAGGGCTCCACGTTGCTTTTTTCCAGGTTATTTTGGAGGAAGCAGCTGTGAACCTAATAAACTGGGAGTTGAGAGCGCTAGAGCTCTCTCTCCTAGGACCTCACCACCAGGAGAGCCGCCAGCATGGAAACCCCTGATGGCTACCACTATAGTTGAATGTCCAAGACTATAGACATGGAGAACACACTAAGAGATGGTAAGAGGTGTTGGTATCGGCTGAGCCCCTCAGACAAATGATGAGGTGGCAGGGGAGAAGGGTTCATCAGCTAGGGAAATCATGGCTATCCCAAATTAAGATGACTCTAACTCAAGAGTTGAGATAATTTAATGGAGCATCCTGTATTAGCTTCTCTGTCAAATATGCTTCAAAGACCCCACCCTGAGGCATAAGACACAGCTCTTAATAAACTTGCACACAGATTTATTAAAAACTATGTCTGCATCTAATGTATTTCTCCAAGGTCTTAAACACATTACAGACCTTAACTAATTAAGTTAATTCCTTCAGTTTGATCACTATTTGAGTGACTTCCAAGTGCAAAGTAGTACGCCGTGCCAGCTGCCATGGGGGTTTCTGAGAGACTCAAGACAGCCATGCCTCCCAGTAGCTCGGTCAGTAGCCTGAATTCAGACTGGGAAAGCTGCACACTTTCCCAAGTGTAAGAAACAGAGCAACTTACAACCGAGGAAATAGTTTTCCAGCTTCACGTTTATAGGAAAATCAGGGATCGGATTAGTTCCTGGCAATTGCAGACACTCCTGTGCTTCGTCTCCATGCTTATCCCATCCCCGTTTACCCCCAAGCACTCCTGTCATAATTGCATAACCACAGCATGTCACGCTGTTTCTTATTGCAACTGTAACTTGTAAAATTAAACTTCAGAACTGAGACAACCAGGCTAAATGATTGCCTACTTTGAAAAAATATATATATGTATAATTTACACACCACTTCAGATGGGCTCTTGAATTATGAGCCCTAAAAGTCAAGACTGTGACTGTTTTTTTTTTTTAAATGCAGTTTTACTATTACAGTTCTTCCTGCACAAAAGGCCTAGCCCTGTGTGTGTATGTGTGCATGCATATTTATGTGTGTGTTTGTGTGTCTCTGTGTGTGTGCATGCATATTTATGTGTGTGTTTGTGTGTCTCTGTGTGTGTGCATGCATATTTATGTGTGTGTTTGTGTGTGTGTGTGTGTGTTGTGTGTGTGTGTGTGTGTACGCACCTGTGTGCATGCATAGTTTTCAAAGTAGTATTTGCACTGTTGGAATCTACTTTTCAGGATTTATCAAGAACCTATCTAAATATGATTTATCCCATCACACTATGTAATGAAGCTCAAAGCACCATGAAATAGCCTAAAATGAATGTATTTACTAGAAACATATTAGTAACATAAAATAATTTCTACTTGGGTCAGTGACATGGCTCATCAGATAAGGGTGCCAGCCACCAAGCCTGACAACCTGAGTTTGACCCCCAGGACCCACAAGGTGAAGGAAGAAAACCGACTCCTGCAAGCTGCCCTCTGCCCACATATGTACACGTGCTTAAATACACACAAATACACTATAAATTAAAAGCAGAGGAGGATCAGAGATACCCAGAACACCCACCATGAACACGGTGTGGAGTCTTCATACCTGGATCATTTCTCATCACCCTCCATGCACTGTGGGGTGGAGTCATACTATAATCATTTCCAAAATAGTATTTTTGAAGTGCTGTGCTTTTTTATGAAACTAAGTCTAACCTCTCCATTATCAGAGTAAGTCCTTATTTACTAGATGTTGGGGTTGCTTGCCTTACACCGTCAATACGTTAGAGGGAAATCAACTTTTATGTAAAAACCATTTTCACATAAAATTCAATTCTAAGGACAAACATGCCAAGTCTCACCTCTGCCTGACAGTGGGCAGGGTACTGGTCAGAAGGCTTGCTGAGAGATCCCAGTTCATTCCCCTGCACAGCCTCAAACCCCAAACTCTGGTGAGTTTCGGTTTCAAGAGTTTAGCCATGAGGAGATCCGGAATTAAACAGTTTAAGCCACTACCCACAGCCTGAGACAGCAGCCACACAGCAGGAGGAAAGTTACATTCCAGACACACAAAGCAATGCCACGCCCCCTTTATATTCAATTCTAACAACCCCAAGGAAAACAAGGCATTGTGTTCTAAGACAATATGAGCTGAGCATTTTCTATTAACTGACTCTTCTTCCAGTGTCCAGCCAGAATTACCATCATAGTCTCTCCTTTGAGCTATCTTCAAAGTAGTGTGCTTGAAGAAAACGTTGAAGGACACGAAAGCCCATTACCTTTTTATTTAAATGAGCCTGTCACTAAAGGTGTTTACGTGGCTACTGACACACTTAGGTTCCTCTGTATAAGTATCTCCTGCATTCTTTCGACTTAAGGGAAGCACAGGGACACTTAGCTTTTGATAACTTCTCTGACAAGGAATAGGCAGTAGAAGTGGCCACACAAGAGCCTAGGGCAAGCCATTTTTCAGATACGATGTTGGGCAGAGCTTGCTCAATGCCAAACCCAACACAATACTAAAACGCCTGCAGCCTGGACATGGTACAAGGTGTGACCCATCTTCATCCTCAGTCACAGACAGTACCAATGAAAAGGGGTTATTCTTCATTCATATTTGTGACGCTTCAAGACATTCAAGTTTCTTCTTTTGAGAGAGAGAGAGAACACAAGCCTCAGGTGTTATCTTCAGAAACTTTGTCCACCTCCTTTGAGACAGGATCTCATCGAAACAGAATGCACAATGCCCTATCAGCACACAGAAATCCATAGGAAATGATTAAGGAAGGTAGGCTGGGGAAGAGGTAACAAGAAAACAAAATTATCAGCTTTTTTTCAACTTGGAGCAAAAACTTTTAACCCTAAGAAGGAAGAAACTAAGAAGAAGCTGGGATCGTCCTACAATGAACTTCTTCCTGTTGAAGGATAGGGATCCCTCTACTGACCACACGGTCTGTGGACGGAGGGCAAGTGGGGTATATGTTCCAAATTTGATGGGGTGTGGATAGAGTTTGTATTCCAAATGAGATGTGAGCTAAAGGCCAGAAGCACCTCAGGCCTCTTGAGACATCCTCCCATCTAAGGGGTCCAGAGCACTTGTGTTTGTTTCTTTCCTAGCAACCCTGTTCTCAAAACCTAGCTTGCACAGTACCACACACCAGAAGGGATTACATTTCAACACTGCACTTCTGATCTCGATCTCGGAAATACTTGTGCCAGCAGAGTGTCTAATGCCTTTAAGTACACCAGGCTGGTCTATCCCAGGGACCCTTCCTGCCTTGTTAAGTAGGGAAATGAAAGCAGATGATGGAGTCCAGATTAATTTCCAAATCCCATCAATTGGATTTCCAAACAGCCAACACAACATGTATTCAGTTAATCATATAACTCAGCTCCAGAAGTACAAAAGACTAAGGGGTAGAAACCCCCATATTCTGCACCTTGGACTTAACAGACCCTTCTTAAATACCACTTAACCTCCCACCCACCCCCCAATAGGAGCTGAAGTAGTCCAGGCCCACTCCACCCATGTCTGCTTCCTCCTGGTACAACCCAAATCCACCAAACTCAAAGGTTATTCTCATTAGGTAGAAAGTGAACAGCATCGTTGGAAGATGTTCCTTATAACCATTTGTATAATGAGCTTCTCAGCTCCTCACACGTCTAAAAGGGGAGGAAAAAAGTGCAGGGAATCTGTGGCCAAGCGGCCCCCTCCCAATGTCTGAGTCAGAGTAGCTGGTCTTCACTGAGGTTCTGGTTGGTCAGGGTGTATCACTTTCAGAGCTGCTCAGCAACTGCACTTCTGGCTGTCTTCCAGCCACAGAGCATAAGCTGGATCTTAAAACACTTTTCCTAACTCACAGGCGATGAAGGTATCTCATAGGTTGTCAACTTCCTACTGGAAACAAATCACTTCCCTCTCAAACTGTGCTTGCTCTCTCTCGAGACTATTGCGTGTTTGGGTGTGCATATTTTTATCTTTGGCCAAGCAACTCTACAGGCAAAGAAAGGCACCCCCCCCTCCAAATTTTATCAACATGCCTGAGCCATTCAGGGCCTTCACAGGAGAAATGAATGGGCGATGAAAGCTCTTCGGCCTGGGGACTTCTCCCACACACACATTACATAGGAGTATAAAAAATATATCTCTCTCTGGAGGGAGGGGGCAGGGTAGATGATAGGGAAGGACATTAAGCAGCTGGGCAAAGGCAGCCCAGCCGCCGCGGCACTTCTCGAACTGCCTGCAGAGGGGAAAGAAATCTGCTCATGTAATACAACCAAGCACCCTCCGGATGCCGCGCAAGGGCACGAATAATAAATACACCCAGGAAGGCAAGCAGATGTACAGAAAACAAGCCACCCCGAAAAGGTCAAAACTTCAGAAATCCCGGGGATCATATCCCCCACAAAAACGCATCTATCAGTGGGAACCAGAGAGGGACTTGGAGACTTAGCCAAAGATTCTAAATTTGGGTGTCTTTTTTTTTTTTTCTTCCCAGCTCCTGCTTGCAAAGTAACAGTGGCTACAGGCAAAGCTAAAGAAGAGCAGGAAGGCTGAGGGCGGCGCGGGGTGCGGGTGGGAAGGGAGGGGTGTCTCACACCAGCCACCCAGGCCTCGATGTGACGAAAGTCGTCAGCAGCCCTAACCGCATCCCAACCCCTCCACCCTGCAAGCAGACGCCCCCCTCCAACTCCCCCAGCCTGGCTCCGGTCCCTTGCGGCGAGCGGCCCCAGCAGCCCCGCAGCAGCAGCCCAGCCCGAGCAGAGCGCCGGCAGCAGGGGGATCGCGGCTCCCATCCCTTCGGCAGACACCCCGCAGGCCTCCCTCCTCGCCCACCCGGGATGCCCGGCGCGCCGGAGGTGGCTCCCGCTTACCTTGGGCGCTCGCGGGGGGGGGCTGAAGAGGGCAAGCCCCCCAACCCCCGCCCCTGGCCTCCGCGCTTCTTCTTTTCCTCCCTCCTCCACGTCTTCCTCCTCCTCCTCCTCCCTACAGTGTGGCCGGGGCTCCCCCCTCCTCCCCGCCGCCTAGAGTAAAAGCAGAAAACCCCGGAGCCGGGCCCGCGTGCGTGCGTGCGGGAAGGCGGCGTGCGGCCAGCTCTCTCCAGTCACTGAGCGCGGCGCGCGGCTCGCAACTAAAGTGTGAAAGAAGCGGTGGCCGCGGCGGCCGCGCCACGGAACGGCCCCCCGGGAGTGGGCAGGGAGCGAGCGGGAGCTGGCAGACTCCGAGCGAGGAGGGAGGGGACCTCCGCGCCCAGGCGCTCACTCGAGGGGCGGGGGCAGCCAGACACTCCCCCGCCGCCCGTCCCCTCCCCTGCCCCGCTCCCGCGCGCGGCCGGCTCTCCTCCCCCGGGGCGGGGCCTGCGGAGGCCGGCGGGCGCGGCTCTCCGGGAAGAGGGGCTGGGCGGCCAGGGCTGCGGGGAGAGAGGAGGGTGGGCTAGCTTGTGTCTGTCGGTCGGCCTGTGTGTGCGTGCATGCGTGCATGTGTGTGCTGTCGGTAGAAGAGGAGCGAGCTTAGTGTGTGCATGCACACGCGTGCTGCAGGAAGGGCGAGCTCTGTGTGCGTGTGCGTGTGTGTGTGTGTGTGTGTCCTGCAGGAAGGGCATACTGTGGGTCTGTGTGGCGGGTGTGGATGCAGCCAGTGCGATGTGTGTGTGTGTGTGTGTGTGTGTGTGTGTGTGTGTGTGTGTGTGTGATTTCGCGCGCACCCGTGCAGGCTTGCAGGGCAGACCCAGATAGGAAGGCTGTGTCTTGTCTGGCCTTCCCTGGGCTGTCACTTGGTTGGTGGTGTGGGTGCCGACCGAGTCTTCATCAGGATTGAGGCTGGAGCCTGGAAGGGAGACGTCTATCCAGCAGATCGACAGACCTGGGCCGCGCAGAGAGGCTGTGGCTGTTCAGAGCTAACTGGAGAAGGTTGCACAGCCTCGCCCTACCCCTCCCAGGCCGGGCAGAGCCAGCCGCAGTCAAGGCCAGGAGACCCGCCTCTGAGCGTCTCCACCTTGCCTCGGAGCTGCGGTGCCTGCAAGATGAATGAAGAAAGAAGCTTCTGCGACTTAGTAAAAAGCTGCTGGGAAAAGATGCGGACGCCCTGCTCTGCTTTCCCCACCCTCCCGGGCCTCCTAGGACAGAAGGGGCGAGGCTGCTCCAGCTGAGAGATTGATAAAGGATCTAGAAAGATCGTCCCTGGCCAGAGGGCTAGTTTCTTGAGGACCACCACAGGACAAACAGTTTCCTTCCCTTTGGGAAGGGATTTTTTTTCCCTCATCCCAGGGATACTGAGCCTTTCGTGTGCACACTGAATTGATCTTTCTACGCTGATAGCCTTTGCATGTCTTTTGTGCAGCTTCTGCGCGCTTCACTGCTCCTTCATTGCCTTAGACTCGTGAGGAATGCCAGGCCCCCAGAGCGAGGACACCCATGGAAACAATGGTGGTAAAAAGATCCTCCCCAGACCTCACCGATTACACACACAGCCGAATCACTAACCGCCTTTAGCCAGGATGAAGTTGGAAGACAGAAAAAGACAACGCTGTGACAGTGATATGACACTTAATTGAAAAGCGAATTCATAATTTGGCTTAATGACATAAGCTAAAAGCCCACCCATTAAGTGTCTGGAAAGTCGGCCTCTTCATTTTTAAATTCAATTCTTTTTCCATCTCTTTTTCAACGTCAAAGGCTAATATTACAATGTCCGTGAAACTCAACTTGGATTGCCTTTTTCTTTTTTTAACGTACCTACATTTTAGTTTATTTTTCTTTCTGTAACCTGTATTTGTCGCCTAACCCCTCAGAAAGGAGTGGTTGGGAGGGGACGGCCCTGTGGAAGTTTTAGTCAGTTTTTCATTCTACAAAGTGGAATTGATAGTCTCTTCCTCATAAGCTTGCTATGAAAGTAAGAAGAAGATAAACAGGTGGCACTTCGTGTCTGGCATAAGAAGTAAATACACAAGAGCAGTCGCTTTCAATATATGTTAACCTCAAATTTAGCATGCTTTTTTTTTCCTCATTACATTTTTTTTCTTGAAGAGGATGGGTATTGCTGCCGAGTTTATTGAAATGTAATCAACCATTCTCTGGGGTGTTTAGGGCATGTCCCCAAAGTTTCACTGGTGATAAAATGAAAGAAAAATATAACCAATGTGCAGGTGAATGTGTGTGTCCATATCAACATTCTCACAAAAGCAGCACTGAGGACCATATAGTCTGTTCTTCACCTCAGAGGTGACAAGCCACAGAACAAGCACTTCATAAACGTCCTGCTCAAAGCCCACCTATTCTGTGAACTTTTAAAGCTAGTTTGAAAATTAGTCAAAGTATTAGACATTCCCTATGATTCTGTTGTTTGAGTGACAGTATTGTATGTAGCCTCCATCAACCTTGAGTCCCTATCTCCCACCCTCTTCTTCCCAAGTGCTGGAATCTCTGGGAATGTGCCACCACACCAGGCTGTGAATTTTTTTTTTAATGTGAAAAACTCAGCTAAATAGGGAGAAGATAAAAGTCGTCATAATTCCACCGTCCAGAGAGAAGCACTTGTTAAGTGCTTCACGCATGACTGGTTTTCTTTCATTTATTTTACCATTCTTCGGTCAGCACACGTGTATTAAACACCTCATTAGGGGACCAGATAGTTGATCAGGTCCCGGTTACAATACACTATTAGTGTTATTCGTTCCTCAGAGAAACTGTTCATTTCGATTTCATTGACAATGTCCATACTGAACACAGGCAATCAATCTAGTTTCACAGGGCATGAAACGTTTACAACTTTGAACCATTTTTAAGATTAATTTTATTTTTTTTAAAGCATCAAAAACTCCTTGGCAAGGGTGGATATACATGGAGATCATATGAAGGTCTCATGATATTGTTGGTAAGCTTACCCATTGGTAGTAGAATTCTTATAGAAATTAACCCCTGTGATAAAAACATTACTTCGTAGTACACACCAACTCCTCATTTTACATGGCTCTCTAGACACCTACCTCATGTGCCTTTGCCCACGAATTGAGAGATTCATAAGCAAAGGCACATGAATGGAGAGATGAGAAGAGAGAGCTCCACCACCTTGTCCAGCCTGGCCACTGCAGTGATCAGTAGTACGCCACGTGAGTGGAGGAAGCAGAAAGGATTGCCACCAGGGGCTGGAGCCAAATGTGCCACTAACCCATGCAGTAGTGATAACTGCAAAGTCGCCTGGCCTGGGGCAGGAGAGACTGCTCAGCACTCTGAAGTGCTCTCGCTGATCTTGCAGACAGCCCAGGTTCTGGCCTGACACCCACATGGTAGCTCACAACCATCTGTACGCCTGTATATCCAGTTCCAGGGATCCATCACTCTCTTCTGGTAACAGGTATACATATAGATGGTACAAATACATACGTGCCAGTGAAATACACACACACACACACACACACACACACACCACATACACACTAACTAACTAACTAAATAAATAAATAAATAAATAAATAAATGTTTTTAGAAACTCTGCTTCTACGAGGCATGGTGATAAACCATCCTACATAGCATTATCTAACTCATGCAGAAGTAATAACTACAAAACTTCCTGGCTTGGGGCTAGAGAAACTGCTCGAAACAGCCTTCCCAGCACTTAAGAAGAAGAGGTCATTATGATCTCAAAATGGGTAGCCAGGACTGCATAGACCCTGTCTCAAGGAATGAACAGCATCGCTGCATTGCTCTTCCACACCATCAGAACATCCGGACCCCATACCATCCAACACTTGGAATATAACTTCCAGAATGATGGCCCTTTTACCCAGAAAAGCTACATTTTAATCCTCAAAGATGGGGCCAAGGAGACGATTGAAGGAAGTAAAAACACTTGCTGCACAAGGCAAACTCAGTTCAATCCCAGCCAGGACCAACATAAAAAGCCATTATCCCTGCCCTTCCACAACAGAAAAATCAGTAGAAAGTTTCTGGGCCAGTAGACAGCAGATGAGAGAGGAAGAGAGAGAGAGAGAGAGAGAGAGAGAAAGAGAGAGAGAGAGAGAGAGAGAGACAGAGAGACAGAGAGAGAGAGAGACAGAGAGAGACAGAGAGACACAGACAGACAGACAGACAGAGAAAGACAGAAAGACTCTGCCTCAAAAGAAGGTAGGAGTCCTTGGCTTCAAGCCTGCCACCAACTTATGTTTGGTCCTAGAAACTAACATGGTGGAAGGAGAGAACTGACACAAGTTGTCCTTCGGCAAGCTGTGTCAACAGCACGTACACATTAATAAATTGCATTTAAGTAAGTAGTATAAAGAGAGAACTGACTCCTGGCAGTTGCTGTCTGATCTCAGCACGTGTGTGCACACACACAAATAAACGAATCTTTTAAAAAATATCTTCCAAGATACAATCATCATCATCATCAACAATCATAATCTTTCCTGTCCCTAAAGCTATTGCTTTTGAATATTTGGCTTCATACAACCACTTAAATAAAACACCAGCTTAATTTTTTTTAAATGTAATTGTATTATGGACTATATGGGTTTTTTTTTTCAAAATTTATATATTGAAAACTTAACTCCTGGCCGGGCAGTGGTGGCGCACGCCTTTAATTCCAGCACTTGGGAGGCAGAGGCAGGCGGATTTCTGAGTTCGAGGCCAGCCTGGTCTACAGAGTGAGTTCCAGGACGGCCAGAGCTACACAGAGAAACCCTGTCTCGAAAAACCAAAAAAAAAAAAAAAAAAAAAAAAAAAAAAAAAGAAAAAGAAAAGAAAACTTAACTCCTGATGTGATAGAAGGCAGGACCTTTGGGAGGTGACTAGACATGAATGATGTCTTCCAGGCGGGCTCCAAGTGCTCATGGGATCAGTGCCCTGATGGGAACAAACAGGCATTCTGCTATATCCCAGCCTCCACACAGGAACACAGCAAGAAGGTACAAGTTCAAGCCCCAGGGAAGGTTCCTACCAAAATCCCAACCATCCTGGCATCATGATCTTGGCCTTTGAACTCCGCCAAACAGTGAGAAGTTATTTTTTTTTTTTTTTTTTTTGCCACTCAAGTCAACCAGTCTACGATGCCTGTTATAAGCTGACTTTGACACACAGAGTCCCTTTACCTTTGACTATAAACAGGAAACTCAGGGAAGTAGAAAAGATGAAGAAAAGATAGCAAAGCTATGTCCTGCTCTTCGAGAGCATCTCATATCGAGGAATTAATTTTATGTGGTCCAGTTTCAAGAGGTTTTCCAGTTTTCTAAATAAGCAGAGGTGGGTAGCTTTGACAGGATAATTCAAACACAAGTGATCCTCAAATGCCCTGAAATTTTCTCTACTCATTTTGGCTCCACGCAGTAGCGGTAAGCCTGGATTACGTGCTGTGTGTCATGCATACGTTGTGTAACTCACGATGACTCTGAACTAAGTCACAGCATCTTTCCAGTGTCACAGTCTGGTGCTGTTATCACTCTTCCCGAGCAGACACAAAGATACAGAGGTCAGGAGGTGGAGGGACAGGAAGAGAAGTCATGAGCAGCTGAATCTTACTGCTTCCATGCCTGAGCCCACGCTTTATTAAATACATTTTCTATCAGGCATGGTGTATCCTGTAATCCCAGCACTCTAGAGGCATAGGTAGGAGGATCTCTGTGAGTTCTAGGCCAGTCTGGTCTACAAAGAGAGTTCCAAGACAGCCAGAGCTACACAGAGAAACCCTGTCTCAGGAAAGGAAGGAAGGAAGGAAGGAGGGAGGGAGGGAGGGAGGGACGGAGGGAGGGAGGGAGGGAGGGAGGGAGGGAGGGAGAGGAAATTTCTTTTCCTTTTGGCCTACTTTTTAATTAAAAGAAAGAACAGGAAAGGAAAGAAAAAAGAAAGGAAAGAAGGAAGAAAAGAAGGAAGGAAGGAAGGAAGGAAGGAAGGAAGGAAGGAAGGAAGGAAGGAAGGACTGGTCTACTTTTTAAAGTTTATTTTCCAAAGCCAAATTCAGACTCTCAGTTTAAAAGTTCCATCTGAACGAATGCAGCCCTTTGAGTGTACAGTGTCCCCTTCTCCACATGATGAAACTGTACAGCCTTACACTCTTGGAAACCTTTCACATATGTCTTTTATATTACTCCCTCCATCAGATCAGCAGCTAGAGTCTTGAGAAGAAGGGCATAAAGCTTATCCATGCAGGTAAAGGGCCCTGTGTGCAGTTGTAGCCTGGGAGCTGTTTATGTGTTTTGATTATGATGCATCATGTGAAGGACAGGCAGCTCCAGGTTGAATCAGAGCAGAGTTTAAAGTCAGTGCCAACAACTTGCTAATGGCTCTAATTGGTCTTTCAACAATGTGTGAATTACTCTGAGTAACCTGCTTTTCTAGATCTGAAAATTATAGCTCTTATATTTATTTTCCTTGGGTTTCTCCTTAGGGTATACATTTTCTTTTATCTTGTTTTCACAAGTTGGGCAAGTAGACCAAAATATTCATACTTGAAGCCAGGAGTTTAAGAGCTATTATCAGGACTGGGACTCAAGCAGGGTTGGATGTGAGATGAGGAAGGAGGGCTAACCTGAGCTTGTGGGACTGTCTGCTTCCTCCCAGTTTTGTTTCATACCTTTTGCTTTGCTCCGATGTTGGAGGTTAGCAAGGTTAGCTTTTTAATATGGAGTCCCCTTTTTCCAGGTTACACAGGTCAGCTCTTCTATCTTGACTGTGACAACAAATCCCTGGATGCCCAAGTCATTTGGTTCTTGCAGATCTTTGCTAAATGACAGTTCTGCTTTCGTTTTACTTGTACATATAGTATTGCTGTTTCACATGTTGGTCTCATGCTCCAGGCTACTGAAGTCTGTGAGAAACAGAGGCAGACTGTGTGATTCCTATGATACTCTGGCTCAGTGCACTCTTAAGG
The DNA here is from genome assembly GCF_011762505.2 of Arvicanthis niloticus. Taxonomy (NCBI): domain Eukaryota; kingdom Metazoa; phylum Chordata; class Mammalia; order Rodentia; family Muridae; genus Arvicanthis; species Arvicanthis niloticus. Next base: position 39,360,596 of record NC_047667.1, read on the forward strand.
AGGCACTGGGCGACTGATGGGTGAAGTTGCTGTTTTCCTCCTCTTAGTGGCAAATACCAGCATTCAGAAAGCTAAGCAATTGTGACACAGCCCAAAGAAGGTGAGATAAAGAAGAAGAAGAAGATGAGACACACACACACACAGAGAGAGAGAGAGAGAGAGAGAGAGAGAGAGAGAGAGAGAGAATGTGGAACAGAAAGAAGCATGCATATATATATATATATCAATCACATATCAAACAGAGAGAGATATAGATAGATAGATAGATAGATAGATAGATAGATAGATAGATAGATAGATAGATAGATAGCTGCCATCCTACTCAGGCAATGAAACAGCAACCCCCAAGGTAGCTTCATCAGTTGCACTGGGTCTGATGGTATGAACTTATATGCAATACAGTTCTGTTATGTTGTGTCTTTGATATTTTTTAAAAAGTATACTCTGAATGCATATTATGTGTATAACTAGTGGAATCCTTGACAGTGATAGTTCCTCACTGCATACATTGTGCATTCATTCTGTGCATCCAGCTGCATCTACTCAAGAACTAGCCAGTATCTACTCTAGGATCATGACACCGGCATCTTCCCAGTATCTAAACATCCTTCTTAATTTTTTCCTGTCCTCCCACTATCTTGTTCTTCCCCACATCTAGTAACCAGTGTTTGCCCCATGCTTGTACAAACTTCACTTTGTAGAGTGGGTGGGGACAGGTTAAGGCATGGTTTCTATGTATTGCTTTGGTTGTCCTAGAACTTACTAAGTAGATCAGCCTGGCTTTGAACACAGAGATCTGCCTGCCTCTGCCTTCCAAGTGGTGGGATTGAAGGTATGGGCCAACATAACTGGTGATGTTTTGATTCTTGAATGAGAAAGAACATGTGGTGTTTGTTTATCTGTATCTGGCTTGTTTTACTTAACACAGTGACCTCCAGTTCTACCCACACTACTGAAAATGACAGAGATTTGATTTATTTTATGGTTGACTGGTATTCCACTGTATAAACATACCACATTCTCTTTATCCTTTCATCCAGTGAAGGAAAGGGCATCTGGATATGTTTCCATATTTCAGATACTGTAAACAGTACTTGAAAAATTATTCAGGCACAAGTACTGAGAACTTGACCACTTAAGACCTAATGGAAAATATTGCTACCATAGACAAACTAGCAAACAATTATTTTCTGGCTGTTTCTGAAAGGAAATTAGGCAATCTCAAAACAAGGTTTTAAAGCATTCTGAGTATTGGAATGTATAAGGCAATTTCTAAATTCTTCTTCATGTTTCAGCTCATCCACGCTTTTAACAATACTGAGTAGTAACCACTCTTCACTCTACTCTCTAGGTATGAAATTCAAAGAACACAACGGTTAAGTAAATAGGCCCCAAAACAACACTATCCAGATGAAAAATGACAGGGCTGCAACTTGGTCCCACACAGGGTTCTTTGCCACTTACCCATACTGATGTGCCTGCCAAGCTAGTGTGACTTAGCATAGCAAAGATCAATTTCCATGTCTGGAATCTACCGAATGGTAGGCATCCTCAGTACACTTCCCAGCATGTCCTGTGTGAGCTGCCAGGACAAGAAGAGGGGCTTTGGACTCTAGGACCAAGGAGCTGCTAGATGATCAGAGTGTCCTGTGTCTTTAGCTAGGAGATCATTAAGCAAGGTTGAGATTACAGGGCAAAGGTGGCTAGCTGGCTTGGGACAAGATGTCATCCCTACACTTCAACACTTTAAATACTTAAACTTGTTTTCCTTGGTCCTGAATAGTGATCGGTGAAAAATAGTTTCATCTTTTTCAAAATGCCACATGTTGATGGCAAGTTAAATCTAAACACAAGCAGTTAAATACTTTCAACAAGGTTGAAGCTATAACTGAGTCTGTGGTTGAACTCATGACTAGAATGCAGAAGGCCCTTTGGTCAGAACCCAATACAGCAAAACAAACAGATAAGTAAATAAATACAATTACTGCAGTTTGGGGTGGTGGTTTATTTCCTTCTTCCCCCCCACCCCCGTTCAGTTCTACAACCCCAATCTAAGTTCAATCCCTTTCACCCTAGATGTGGGCCCAGCCTTTTCAATATCTGATTTCACACAGTGGTTATACACAGGTCTTCCTGTTGGGGTCTTCTTGCTATAGCAGGGACATTTTATTGCTATGTTACTTTTCCTGGAGGATGCATGGAAACACCTAGTTGTGTAACAGAGAGGACAACCACAGGACAAAGAAACGATTTTATATACATCTAGCTGGTGAAACAGTGAGTTTATTTGTGTTACTTCACAGGAACATGGTTGACTCGGGCAGCTGCATTATCAAAAGACACAACACAAGCATGGTGACAACTCACAACACTTGTGTCTTAGAGTCTCTTGTGCTGGACCCAGGAAGCGACCTCACCAAAATCTTGTCTTCCCCACAATTGCCCACTGCTTGATGGGGCAAGCCTGTAAGTTGTCTGAGGTTCCTGTGTCTTAGAGATTTTTGGGGGGCTTTTTCCCCCCCTCTCCTTTTCAACCTATAAGAAGCCACTGCATAACTCTTATTATTCTTTAAGAGACTCTGGCTTATTGGAGAGTCTGAAGAAGTCTGCCTGAATTGCCAGTCAGGAACATCAATCCCCCCATAGTTCAGGCCCGACTTGTTTTTCCGGACTGATCTGAGTTCCTAGGGCCTACAGGTTCCCACCCATATTGTGTAGTTTTCTCTCTTTGAGGCATTTTGTGTGTCTTCTCTACCTCCACCACTCCTGTAGGACAGTCAAACACCTGCATGTCTTCAGTGCTACCTCTCAACCAATCCTCTTGCCTTGCCACTTGCTTACTGTGTGATCATTGGTAAGCCACCTTGACCTCTCTTAACTGTGAAACCAGTGTGTGTGTGTGTGTGTGTGTGTGTGTGTGTGTGTGTGTGTGTTGTAAGGTGTATTGTGTGTGAGCACTCGTGTGCGCACATAGAGAGAAGAGGAGAGAAAACACCAGATGTCCTTCTCTATCATTCTCTGCCTTACTCTCTTTAGACAAAGATCCTCACTCGACCTTGAGTTAGACTGGCAGACAGGCAGCCCTAGAGATCCTCGGGTCTCCACCTCTGGTTAAGGTACAGGCAACCACATGTGACTTGTGACTTTGAAGGTGGGTTCTGAGTGTTTAAATTCAAATCCTCCTGGTTGTGTATCAAGTACTCTTACCTACTGAGCTGTTGGTCTAGCCTCAACTCCTTCACCTGCAACAGAGAGAGCTAGACAAGGCCTGGCATTTACAGAGAAGACCCAGGTTTTTGTTAGGTTTGTTAGGTTTTAGTTCTTTGTGGTCTGGATTCAGTGCTGTATTTTTCCCTCCTCTGAACGGAGCTCTCCTTCCCTCACCTCTTCTGAAGGTTCTGAGGTGTATAAAAAAGACTAAAATCTGGTCTGTTTCTTGAACTAGCTGATCCCACATAAACTATTATAAAGCCTATATGGATTTTGTAAGTCATACTGTTCAGTAGCTTTTAACATATTTACACGACTCCACAATCACTACCTCTAACATTCTCACTCGTCCCCTGCACCCAGGAGGGTAGGCTTTCAACATCTGTGTATCCTCACAGACCTTTTTATTGTTTGATTTTTGAAGTTTCTGCTCCTGATGGATGCAAAATGTCATTTCACTCTGGTTTCACTTTGCATTTACATAATGACAATCACGATGTGCCTTTTCATCTGTTCCCCCTTTGGAAATCTGCCTATAGTTTTGTAGTGGCCATTTTGGTAGCCAGCACTAGGTAGGCTTCCTTTGGAATTTCCTACAAGCCTTTGCACAGAGCTAAGTGGAGAGAGTCCGATGTGTAATTGAACAAAGTTTTTTTTTTTCCTCATATCATCCAGGGGTACCCTTGAGCAAAGTAAACAAAACAAAGGAGAAGACAGAATAAAGAAAGCATGAAACTGGCACATGACTGTATAATCCCAGCACTTGGACTATCAAGAATTCAAAGTCATCCTTGGCTTCACAGAATTCAAGACCAGCCTGCACCACATGAGTGCCCGATTCAAACGAGTGAACAGCAACAAATAACAAAATAGCATGGGGGGAAGAATACAGCAAAATCTGCAAAAAAAAAAAAAATTAAAAAGGTGGAGAAACAGGAATGAGAGGAAATAAAGAAAAGAAGGAAGGAAGAACAGACTATATTTTGAGAGGATTCAAGTTATATGTTGAATAATATTTTTAGTTATTGAAATTTCCTGGCACTTTTACTAACAATCTCCTTTTTTGCATTTCTCCCTATGATTATTTTGGCAGAATCAGTTAGGAAATATTATTATTATCATTATCATTGACAGGGGCTTACTATGCATCCCTGGCTGGCCTGGAACTAATCTATATATAAACCAAGCCAGTCTCAAATTCACAGTAATCTGCCTGCCTGCCATTGCTTCCCAAGTGCTGGGATTAAAAGGTGCAGGCCACAATACCTTACCAAGGAAGTATTATTTTAAAATTAATTCTTTTTCAGTTTTTAAATAAGAAAAAAAAAGTTAAACACCAAAAAGCAATTTCTACCTCATGATGGTAGTTGGAGCACAAAAGCCCAATTTACCCAAGTTCCTTTGAAAATTCTCCTTTCAAAGGAATTAAAACAATAGGGGCAATTCAGCAAGAAACTCCAGAGCTGCTGCAGTACAGATGTGTTGTAGACATTATTTAATCCCGACCTGGGCTTTCTGCCTGGCCTTAGACCACTTAGTTCCCCGATAAAAAAACACACACAACCTTTATATTTACAATAAACCTTAAACAGCACAAAAGCTGGGCAGCTGCCTCTCCCCTATGCTGTTAGCATCTACTTTCCTATTGATAATCCCGACTTATTACTTACTATGTCTCATCTGGGCTGCTCTTAACTCTAATTGGCCAGCCCTCAGGGCCATGTTCTCTTGACTCCTAACCCCTGAAAGCTTCTCCTTCCTCCTCTCCTAGATCTTCTTCCTCCTCCTAGTTCTCCTCCAATCCCCCAAGCCCTCGAAACCTAAACCCCACCTATGTCTCTTCTGCCCAACTATTGGCTTCTCGGTATCTTTATTTACCAATCAGAAATAACTTGAGACAACCAGGTCTTTGGGGCCACACTTAGCATCACAAGACTAGACCTCGACACAGAAAACCTAAGAGATACTTGCTGGACCCTCTTTCAACGAAGCAGAACGCATTTACAAGAAAAGAATGGGAGCCCTAAATTCTGTACTTGCAAAAGGAAGACCGGAAGCAGGAGAAAGGTGTGTGCAGCGGACTCTCATCGGACAGCAGCTTAGAGGCTAGAGAGGTGGGAGCTACAGCAGCCAGATAGGTGGGAAGAGGCACTTACCAATCCCCTGAGAATGCACCAGCTACAAAACCCAGAGTGCCAGAGTGTAGATAGAGGGGCGTCACACTAAGATCACTGCTGAGGCGGACTGTTGAAAGAGCGTCTAGCCAGCTAAGCTCCCTCAGCAGCTTTTATGCAACAGCTGTTCAGCAGAGGGGGGGTCCCTACTGCCAGGACTGCCTGCCTCCCTTAGACATCCAGTTGGATTTCCAGGCAGGAACACCCCCTCATTTGATGAACCAGTCTCTTCTTTAGCCCTGAAGGATAACGCATGGTGTTCCAAGTAGGTTTATTTATTTTTTTTAATTGTAAGAAATAGAGGCTTAATCATCATGGCTTGAGTCAGAAGGAGCAAAAAGAATGACTGTTAAGAAGAAAATGAGAAACAGAAACTTTCTGGAAATGCAAGATCAGAAATCTCAGAACGGCCAGGCCTCACAGACACCAGCGCAAAAGGAGTCGGGAAGATCCAGTCCAGCACTGCTGGCTAGCGCCAGTCTGCCTCATTGCCACACGGTGCCACACCAAGTACTACACTGTATGTGAGATTTCAAAAACACTCTGATGTATACAAAGGAATAAACATCATTCACAAAATTTAAATACTTCATTGGCTATAAAAATTCCTTTTGCAACATAGCACATGGTAGCTCACAACTGCGCCCCCACCCCCACCCACTTACGTGGTAAAGTAGACTTGTGAATGCATTTCCTCACGTAGACAACCTGAGTCGGCTTGGTTATCTGATGCAACAGAACTAGGAATGTAGAACAGAAGAATTCGCAGCAGCTCCCTGTGTGAAAGGTGAAGAGGAAAGGGTGGATGTGGTGATTATCCGGACAAGCTGCCAACAACTGTAAAATAGCTTAGGTTAGGTGCTTACTTGGAGCAGAACCTAAAATTGAAATCCAGTTGGATGATGAGATATTTAAAAGTGAAAAGTAAAGCCCACTTCTGTTTTTATTTCAGTAGAAAACCAAACACAGGAGAAATCTTTATAATACAAAACCAGGCAAGCATTATCTAAGCAGGAAGCAGGAATGAAAGAAAGCTGTTAGTTTTGAAACAGTTCTGTGTCAGGTAACACCACAATAAGTGACACACTGGGTAATATTTGTAATATAATTGATGAACAAATTATAGTTTTCTTAATACATAAAGCGTCCTGCAAGTAAAAAGATACTATTCAACAGGAAATTGCTCAAAGATAAGAAGAAATAACTCAAAATGAAGGAAAATAGATTACTAATAATATAAATGAAAAAGTTCAATTTTACTAATAATTAAAATGGGATTTTTTTTCCCTCTTTATTTAGGAATGATTTTTTAAAAATTATTATCTGTGGAGCTGACAAAAGTTTAGAATAGATACTCTTGTCTTGTTGATAAATTGATTGGTAAGTAAATTGATGAGCATGTAACCAGAAGCACTAGAAGGGCTGTACCCTCACCTTTACCAGTCACTCATTTTGTAGGAACTTACCATAAGGAAGTAACCAAACGTCTTCACTACAGCGTACTAGTGTACAGGCTCAAGGATGATAGGAAATGTTTGTCACTATACTATAGTAGTGTGGGAATTGTTCATTTCGTAGAATCACAAGTATAACAAAGATAAATTTGATCCAGGCTAGAGCACTGGCTCAGTGGCTAACAGCTCTTACTGTTCTTGCAGAGAGCCTGGATTTGGTTCCCAGACCCTTATGGTGGCTCAGAACCACAACAACTCCAGTATCAGGAAGTTCAAAGCCCTCTTTGACAGGTTTCAGGCACATATATACATGCAGGCAAAACACTCTCATCCATAAAACATAAATAAATAAATAAATCTTTAAAAACCTAATAAAGTTAATTAAATTATAGATTCATGTGCTTTGAAAAAAACAATAAAATACAAATAATGGCTACTTCTAAACTGCAGGGTGTGAGTGATTGCTTTAAAGATATATATTGCCAGACAAGATTGATCTTGTTCAGGGTGACCTTCCTGTGGACCTGAACAGGTCCCTCAAAATCAGTTGAGCAAAGCTCATATGAACTCACAGAGACTTCAGCAACAAACACAGGGCCTACGTGGTCTTCATCAGGTCCTCTGTGTATATACTATGGGGTTCAGTTTAGTGTTCTGATGGGACTCCTGAGTGTGTGTGTGAGTGGGTCTCTGACTCTTGTGCTTTCTGTGGGTTTGCCTTGTCCAACTTTGATGTGGTGGGCTTGGTTTTAGCTTATTATATTGTATTTTTTATGCTTTGCTGTCATCCCTTACAAGCTTACCCCTTTCTAATGAGAGGTAGAAAGGGAATGGATCTGGATGGGAGGGGAGGAGGGGAATTGGGAGGAGTAGGGGGGGAACTGTCAGCAGGATGTATTGTATGAGAAAGTAATTTATTTTCAATGAAAGGGGAAAAGTATATATATAAATATTAATATATTTAATTATATAATACAATTACTATATTAATAATATATCAACATATTGCATGCATATATAAAAAATATATTATACATAATATTATATAATATATTAATATATAACAGATATATTTATACATATAATATATTATATAAAGATACGTTTATATATTATATAATATTATATGTATATAAATATTATCTATTTTATATATTGCATATATATTTATATAATTATATATAAATATAATATATGGAAATAGATAAGTTTATATTTATATAAATGTAATATACATAAGTATATAAAATATAATGTACATTTATATAATTATGTAATATATGTATATATAAAATATTGGGCTGAGGAGATGGGTCATTGTTTGCCACAAAAGCAAAGCTGATGATTACTTCAATCACTAGAAAGTAGGTAATGACAGAAAGAAAGAACTGACTCCATAAAGTTGTTCTCTGACTGTGTTGGTTTACATATGCTTGGCCCAGGGAGTGCCACTGTTAGGAGGTATGGCCTAGTTGGAGTAGATGCGGCCTTGCTGGAAGAAATGTGCCATTGTGGGTGTGGGCTTTAAGACTGGCATCCTAGCACCCTGGAAGCCAGTCTTCTCCTGTTTGCCTTCAGAACAAGATGTAGAACTCTCAGCTCCTCCTGCACCATGCCTGCCTGAATGCTGCCATGTTCCTGCCTTGATGATAATGGACTGAACCTCTGAACCTGTAAGCCAGCCCCAATTAAATGTTGTTCTTACAAGAGTTGCTTTGGTCATGGTATCTGTTCACAGCAGTAAAGCCCTAACTAAAACACCGAGTCTCTCTCTCTCTCTCTCTCTCTCACCCTGAAACGTTTATTATCTTGAGCCAACTGTAGTAATACATAACTGTCATCATAGTTCTTGGAGGCTGAGCCAGGAAGATTATAAGGCTAGCCTGTGCTACACAGCAAGTTTGAGGCCAGCCTGAGCTACATAGTAATATCATTTCTTCATGTGTCTGCTTCTCCTTTAGTTTTCAGAGCTTCTTCTACAAAGCAAATATTTCACTTCTGTGCTCACAGGACATGTTACTGAGAGACGAACCCACCTAACAATCTTTCCCTGGAAACAGAGAAGTATAACAAGTCTGGAAGTGGAAGTGACCTTTAAGATTTTCATTTCAAACCCCTATTAGGCTCACTGGAAGCTAACCCAGCACTTCAATTTACACTGTAGTTAATTACATACTGTGGTTGTTCTTTTTCTTTAAGTATATGAGAGAAAAGGGTGGTTATTTTAGGTCTCTGATCTCTTGCCAGTAATATACTGGCCATGCTTTTTCTAAATTGCCTAACTAGCCTATGTGTCATTAGGGCTGCCTTCTGTGGTATGCAGGCAGACCTCTACTAGGGAGAAGCAATGATCAAGGACCTAGTGACTGCTCTTCCTGACACACTACTAGACTCACACAAAGCACCACTACCCAGCCATTGCTCCCAGTTGGCAACTATGTACAGCTGTGTCTACTAAGACCCTCTCGTGTAAGACAAGGTGGTTTAAATGAGAATGGACCCATAGGCTTATCCAACTGAATGTTTGGTTTCTAGTTGGTAGTCTGTTTGGAAAGAATTAGGAGATGTGGCTGGCTGGAGAAGATATGTCATTGGAGGTGGACTTTGAGGTTTTAAAAGCCAACAACAACAGATTCATTCTCTCTCTCTGTCTCTGTCTCTCTCATGAGAGTGTTGGAGTACATCGTGTGAAGATGTGTCTATATTGCCAATTGTTGGTTGCTGCACGGGCAGAGAGCTAAGTACTGACCGGATCCTGGTATTGTTCCCATGGCCCATCACTGGCCTAGTGTTTTATAAACATTCATCATCCTTACTTGCTGACTGGCTTTTATAAAAAGCTCACAGCCGATAGCTAGGCAGGAAATGAGAGCAGAACTTCCAGGCAGAGAAAGGGTCTCTGGGAGAAAAAGTCAGAAGAAGGGAGATTCACCAGCTGGACACGGAGGTGGGCAGAGGTCACCATCAGCAAAGACGGAGCTGGTAGTGCTAGAATAGGATAAATTCAGACTGAGCTAGCTCAATGTCAGAACAGCTAAAGACCGAAGCTATAATAAAAATGAGTAAGTCTCTGTGTCATTATTTAACCTCTGGCAGGTCCAGAAAGTCCCTCTGTAAAAGATAAACTTCATTTAGGTTGTTAATGGTAAACCAAGGGGATGTTTTGCTGAGTTGTCCGAGGCCAGGGGTACTAGTCCCTTCACTTAGCCCCATCTTCATCTTTCCCATTAGAACCTGCTCTTCTCAAAGGTCCCCACTTACCCCCAGTCCCTCAGGTCAGTCCTGTTATCTCTTCATAATTATCCAAAGTTACTAGCACTTCCTCCTCCCTTTGTTCACCAGTTTCCTCTCCAGTCTCCTACACTCAATTCCTGTTTACTTTTACCTTCCTTCTAAGTAAGTTGCTGTGAGGCTCTTTCTCGACAACATTCCCCTCAGGAGACCTCAGAAGTAAACAAAGCATACAAAGCCCAGAAGTAACTGAAATTTACAGGGCTCAGTGAGCTCCAGATTTTCAAGGCTCTTCCCCAAGGTTATACAAAACAGTAGCAATTGCATCGGTGAGGAGGCTCTTCACTATGCAGAACGGCCAGGGGCTTGATGCAAGCAGTCATCCATGCAGGTCTCTTTCATAGCTTGTATATTATTATCTCCTGCCTAGAGTTATGATGGATTCAACCTATCTCTGCCTTTGGCATTGTCCTATTTGAATTCACTCTCCACACACTGGCCAGAAAGTATCCCTGTTGTTGGAATTTCAAACCTCAATAAGCCTGTTTTTAAAAACACAATCTAGTTATAATCATAATCTATATTCCTAGATTGGGCAGATCTAACACTATACTAACTTATTCCTCAGCTATAAGACCCTTTGCTACTTGCAGTTTCTACTGACCATATGGTTCTGCTCCATCATGGCCTCTTCCTCCTCCTCCTCTTCCTCTTTCTCCTCTTCCTCTTCTGTTTCCTCCTTTTTCCTCCTCCTCTTCCTCCTCTTCCTCCCCTCCTCTTCCTCCTCTTCCTCCCCTCCTCTTCTCTCTTCCCTCTTCAGTTTCCTCTCTCTCCACCTGCCTTCCTCTCCAAGACCTCCTGTCTCCACCTTTTCCTTCCACAGACCAATCACAGGCTGTAGCCTCTATTGACCAGTTAAAATGGGGAAAAGGTTCACATAGATCACCTGAGTATGACTGCTGGGGTGGGGGGAACCCCTCTTGAGGAAGCAGAATTAACATCAGAATACAAACAACATCAGGGCACCCCACAACAATCTCTTAACATCTTAAAACTATTTACTGACTTTTTTGTATATGAAAAGATATTGTCATCAAAATGTAAAGATGACCAAGGAAATGGAAGAAAATATTTTCAAATCATGAATCTGGTAAGCATTAATATCCAGAAATATAAAGAGTACTTACAACTCAACCCCAAACAGACAAACAAACAAAAAAAAACCCAAGCAAACCAAAACCAACCTAACTTAAAACAAGGCAAAGGAATTAAATAGACATTTCTCCAAAGAAGACATTCAAGAGACCATTAACACATGGAAAAATTACCAACATCACCTAACCATTAGAGAAATGAAGATCTGAAGCACAGTGATGAGCCAGAAAGACAGCTTAACAGGTAAAGTGTTTGCTTCCACATGGTAGAAGTTAAAACTGACAAGTTACCCACTGTCCTCCATGTATGAGTATACCCCCCCCATTAAATGTTAAAAAAAAAAAAAGCACCACACAGTAGGATGCCACTTTAACCCTACTAGGATGGCTACTATTAACTACCACTCCCCAACAGAAAGTAAGAAATTTTGTCAAGGACATGGAAAATTGGAAAGGTGCATCCCTTTTGGCAACACAAAAAAGCATAGTTAGTTGCTATGGAAAACAGTTTGCTCCTCACAAAGTTAAATATAGAACTACTGTACAGCCTGTCAGTTCCACTTCAGAAGTTAGAAGCAGGGACTTGAACAGGTAGCTACACACCGCTGTTCATGGCTGCAGTATTTACAGGAGCCAAAAGGCAAAAGCAACCCTGACAACCACCGGCAGATGACTGTATCAACACAGGGTGGTGTATACCCACGGCACAAAAGAACACTACATCTTTAAGCTACACAAGGTTGAAGCTCAACAATTTCATGCGAGGTGAAACAAATACTGAATGATTCTGTTCACACAAGGCACCTAGAGGAGGGATGGGGTAACTGGGTGGATTATTTAGTTAGCACAGCATCTGTGGTGATAAGAAAGTTCTGCAAATGGGTAGTGAGTGGTGCAGGTTGTGTAATGCGATGGATACACTTAATGCCACTGAATTACATACTAAAAGAATTACTAAGATGATAAGTTTTGTTATGTATATTTTCTCACAATAAACATAGAACACTGCCAAAGGGATACAATAAAGACTGCTTAGTGTGGCCAGTAAGAGTTTTCATGATCGCGGGGTCTAGGGAGATTTCTCAGTAGTTCAAACACTTGCTTCACAAACAAGAGCACTAGAGTTTGAATAGGATCCCCAGATCCCATGTAAATGCCAGGCGGGTATGGCACACTGCCTGCAATGCCAGCCGCAGACAGCAGAGACCAGATTACTGAAGAAGCTGCCTTAGAAGGATAAGGTGGGAGAGTGATTTGGGAGAATTTCTGTCATCAACCTTGGGCCTCCACACAAACCCACATACCTGTGTCACACACATACCTGTGTCATACACATACCTGTGTCACACACCGTTAGAAACACACACACACACAAAGCAATGTTGGAGACTACAAGATCCCCTCCCTGCCAGTCCCTGAAGCTCCATCTCCACACATTTCCTGCCATGCAAAGCCCTGAGCTCTCCTTCTTGTGCTATGGGGTTCCAGACCTCTCCTCCCTTCTACTCTCAGTTTAGACTTGGTTCACGGGAAGAATCTCTTCTTTATGCTAGACAGAATGCCCTTTGCTTGTGTTCTGCATCTCACTAAGGCCAGCTCCTACTCATCTCTTGGAATGGGACCTTTCAGTAGCCCCCATGAAATCCCCCTGGCCTCTGGCAGGGTTGTTTCTCTGCAGGCAGCATCATCCCTCAATGCTCCTGAGTCTTGAGGTGTTCTTCTCTGCCAATGGTAACTGCTAGGTTGTCTGATCATCTGTCTGATCATCTGTCACTAGCTTGAGGCATTCTCAAGGGACACCATGGTGTTGGGTTTCAGAGCCAGGACAAGAGGCTGAGGTGCATATTTAAACATGCCAAAGTGGACCTGGCCTCCAGGTTCTCCCAGCATCCCTCAGTCCCTACTTGTTAAAAGGTATGGCTGACACACCCAGCCCTCTAGCTGAATTTTTGAGCCCAGGGCCTGGGCTTCCTCTCACCCAGAGGCTCTTCACTATGTAATCCAGACATTTGGCTCTCTCCTTCTCACCCCCTCCCATCACCCGCCATTGCCCTCATCCTCACCCCTTGTCTGATTGATGACTTTTCTGACCCCTCCTGTGAGGTTGGTGAACTTGAGAGCTTCCCCCAATAAACCTGCTTTTATACTTTAATTTAGCTTGAATTGGCTCATTTCGTCAGCAGAGAAAACCTATCACACGGTACCTCAGCACAGGCTGGGGTTAAAGGCCCACTCAGAATCTGCTGCTCGATGAATATATATGTATCACTGTTTTTTAAAATGTTGACATAGGAAGAAGTGACCATTTTGAAAATTGGGAAATAAAAGAAGAATTTACTGTAGTTTTCTTCCTAAAGGCACAGTGGTTTTATTCCCAGTAGTTATGAATATTTGAAGGCAACTCAAACGTTTTTGATTTCAGTTCTGGCTAGCTGGTTCCTTTTGGCTTCAAAGATATACTATGGACAATGGTTACAGTGCAGGTACGGTTTAGTCTTGTCCGCTACAGTTTCATGCTTTGGAAGCCTGAGCCTCATGTTATGATGTGTGAGACATGGGAAGAACCTTTAGCAGCTGGGGCTTAAAGCATGGTAATTGAGTCATTGGAGGGAGAGCTCATGAGACAAACCAGCATAGTTATAACGGGAGCCTGGCTGGTTTTCACAGAGTGAGTTATGACATCAAGAACAAGCCTTAGCTTTTCCAGCATGTTGCCGTGTGTCTCCACAGGGTCTCTTCCTCTCTCATTCTTGCCATTGTGATGCCATTTACGCTGGTAAACTGAGTCCCAACAGAAGCCACTGGAGTGCTCTTCAACCTCAGGACTGTGAATTAAACAAACTCCTCTGTGTCACCCAGCTTTGAAAGGAGATGAATACAAAGGCATTCTCCATCACTTAATGCTTTTGGTTTTCAAGAGAAAGAGTACTGTTTTCGTTGTATAAAAAAAAAAAGAAAATGTAAAAGAGAATACTGACAAGAGAGAGAGAAAGAAAGAGAGAGAGAGAGAGAGAGAGAGAGATTCTTAATAAGCTCCTGAAAATGTGGTTCTTCAGAAAGGGATATTTCACATACAGCATATATCATTCCTCTGCCTACTGCCATTCCATGCTAACTCCTAGCAGCCAACATTGACCTTTCTAAAGTAAATCATGATGTTACCCACTAGTGTTGTGCTCTGGCCTCCCCATAACCATCAAATGTTTACCTTCTGACAAAGTCATTCTTAAGCATAAACTCCCAGGAAAATATAACACCCATCAAACAATCAGTATAAAATCCTCCGAATACTGTTACACCAGGCACTGTCCCGACTATGCTATTTATGTCTTGTGTACAAGCTTATTAGGACTGTCTTAAGAAAACACCACAAAAAGAGTTACTTAAGCACCAGAAACCCATTACCTCACAATTCTAGAGGCTGGATAAATGTCTGGCAGGTTGTCTCCTTCTGAGACCTGTCCCATGCAGGCCACTTTCCTAGCATCTGGAGGGGTCAGGAATGTCACTCTGATGTTTGCCTTAATTTCCCCATGTATTCTCTATGTGTACTGGTCTGCCTTCTAAATTTTCCACTTCAACCAGGACACCAATCATAGTCTAGTAGGATGTGTGGGTACCTCATTACATCTGCAATACCCTCATTTCCAAAAGTCACAGTATGATATATGGAGGAGTATGATATATACAGTATATCATGATATACACAGTATGATATACGGAGGAGTTGAACTTCAACATGTGAATTTGGAAGGAGCCACAGTTCAACCTACAACAGTGCCTTACTTAATCCCCAACATTCCATGGAGAAATTTGACACCCCTGTTGTTTCCAGGAGGAAACTGAGGCTCAGTTAGGCAGTGCCTGCACCTTGGAAAAGCTGGGGTGCAAACTGGGGTCTATCTGATTCCAGGTCCTGGTATAAGCAAAATATCTTTATTTACAGTATCTGCCTTATTTCTTCTAGGCTTAGTAAATATCTGTCAACTAAAGAAGTCTGGACCTTTTCACTATTAAATGTTGATTTAGTTCCATTTCAAAACATTTACTGAGTGTCTGCTACTGGAAGTGTTTTAGGCCACGAGATTCAAAGACGACCTGAAACATGGGCCATGTCTTTTTTTTTTTTTTTTTTTATTGGATATTTTATGGACCACGTCTTAAGATACTTAAAATGTGATGTAAAAAAAAAAAAAAAAAACAAACAAACCAGATATATAAGCAAGTCACTATTTCATAAGGAACATTAAGTGTTGCTCAAGGAGTCCAGCAGTGCTTTTGCAGCGGGATTAATACCAAACTTGGTATCAGTTATTCAGCCAATAGTGTTTGCATCTTTACATGGATGGCCAAGGGCTATAAGAAGCGTATTTAATAGGCATGTTTGCTTGGTTCTAGCATGTGCTCCTCTTTTGTTGAACTCCTGAGGATGTTCTGTCTAAAAAGGGATTCATTTAAAAAATCAGAGTCTGCTTCAGAGAATCCTGGTCTCCAGTGACACACCTTTCTCTCTCTTGAGGTCCTTCATTCTTTCTCAGTGTTTCCTGTGACATCTAGTCCTAGCATGAAGCAGCCTCCCTTATAGATAATGATGTTTCCATCTGAAAGGAAGAGGTCATACTCTCCTGTGCCCACACTCATCCCCAGTCCCAGAAATCTATCTTTCTAAGGGATAGAAAAAAAGGGTACCTAGGAGGTAATCCAAGCCAATTTCTTTTTGCTGGCTACCATAGTCAGTCTGCTAGATGAGACATTTCTCTTTATAGCACTTACTTGTAAAGCAGTCTTATGTTTAGATTTGGCCCATCCCTTTGAAGTTTCTCTATAAACTTGTAACTGTAGAACTAGTATAACTGGCCACCGCTCTCAAAAGGTATGCTTGTGTTCACACTCATATGCATGCACACATATGTGTATATGTACACACAGACACACATTCTGCAATGATGAAATTCTTAGAGCTTCAGAGAAAAATCTTCTTGAAGACATAAGAATGTCTGCCTTAAACATCTCCATGGCATCCAATCACTTAGTTCAAAACTGTCCACGGAGAACAAGCGAGAGAAAAGGAAGGAGTCACTGTGCTCTTCATTCTGGTTTTTAACTAGATATGGGGAGAAGATGCCAGCTAGTGCTCAGGGTTCTGACTCCAAGATAGAACCAGAAATATGTCCAAGTGCTCCAGCTCCTCTTTGCCCTTTGATCTGCAAGAAGAGTCCACTGTGTATTCATTTGACGGTTACCAGATTCCTATGACATGCAAAGCACCCAGCATGTAGAGCAGCCTTCAGGCAGCTCAGACTGTGGCCATGGTAAAAACAATGTAAAGAGTGATACACATAAACAGATCTTTAAAATGCCAGAAGCCACATGGTGTGGCCAGTGCACTGTGCCAGTGTCTGACATAGGTCTGGACTACAAAGCTAAGAACTTCAGTGGGACATAGCCTTGTGATGGAGAGAACTCATGTTAAAAGAGGCACGAACTGAGCTTTTAAAAGATCCGTCTCCCAACAGAACTCAACCCCTCAGTGCTAAGAGCCACATCCTTGATAGTCTTACCAACAGGACTCTTTCATTCCTGGTTATCTGTCTAAGAGTCCCTTGGATGCTAGAATTCCTGGTACTCAGTCTGTCTGTCGAAGACTTAACCCTTGTACCCAGGGAGTTTCTCAGACTTTTGACCTTGAACTGAAAGTTACAGCCCCAGCTTTCTGGACACTGTAGCTTGCTGGTGGAAGATTGGTGGATTTCCTGGACTCTATAAGTTGTACTAGCCAAATGGTATATGTAATTGATCTTATTTCTATAGCAAATCCCAATTAACATACTGTCTATGTGTCATGTCAGCTTTCAGCTCCAGACATATTCCACTGAAAGACTGGTGCCCAGTAGCACATCTTTACACAACTCCATGTTGTGGCTTAAGATATAACTCAGTGACAGAGGACTTACTACTCTAGACACAATTCCCAACAATGAAAAGAAAGAATAAAGGGGGAAAGAAAGAAAGAAGGAAGGAAGGCTCTTTGTTTGCATCCCATTGAATAACAAAGACCTTTCCAAGCCCGGCAGTGGTAGCCCACGCCTTTAATCTCAGCACTTGGGAGGCAGAGGCAGGAGGATTTTTGAGATTGAGGCCAGCCTGGTCTACAAAGTGAGTTCCAGGACAGCCAGGGCTATACAGAGAAACCCTGTCTCGAAAAACCAAAACAGACAAAGACCTTTCCAGAAGCTCTTCTTACACACTTCCTCTGAGGTTTCATTGGCCAGAATTGTGGTTCCCTTCTTATTCCAAACACTGGCCACAACAGTGGAATTATCACAATTTGTGTCACCACAGGAACCAACTGGAAAGAAGGCCAGAGTTCCCCCAAGAACATGGCTGTCTGGTTCCTGAGCAAACGGAATGTTTATAACAAAGAAGGCAGAGCAGTGGGCAGTGGCCAGAGGGGATGAAAATAAAGGAGGAAGCATCCAGTGAGCCTGCCGCAGAGAAGACAGAACACAGAAGCACCTCCAGGCCAGGAACAATTCCAGTCAAAGATCCTACACCCATGACCACAGGGCCTGACCTTACAGGGTGAGCTTCTCTTACAGGAATGAGTTTTGCTGATCTTTAGGATAGCGGCTGGGGACACTCTGTGCTGTACATCCTGTTGGTTCATATTACAGCACCTTGACCTGAAGCCAAATTATGCATAAGAGTTCTAAATTGGTTTATAGCTAGAGCCGACTCTCTGATGTCATTTGTCAACTGTGACACTCTACAATTATCTTGCCGGTATAAAACCATGCAGACGCTTCTCCACATAATACATAATACATACAGGAAAACAGGGTTTTTGAAACAAGAGCGAAACATGGCACAGTGGACTCATTGAGCAGTAGTGGAATAATGGACCAAGCCCACTGTGGTGAGGCCTGGGGTCGAGAAGGATAATTTTCAGATTTCACCTCAGGAAATTGGGGAAGAGAACTTGAGTGGTTCTTCTAGAGTGATTCTTTTTGCAAGACTGAAATTGTGGGCTACTTTGAAATGAAAAGGATTCTTTTTCATATGCAAATTATTCAAATGTAGCTAGGTATCATACACTTTTGGGGGGCATTCACATTATACTCTATATAGGGGGTTGACTTTGGATTTTTTGGGGGGTGTGGGGTGTGGATGGGGCTGTCCTGGGCTGAGCCTGGGCCCCCAGGCGCCTGTGTCCATGGCCAAAAGAGAGAGAGATGGGAGTGCAAAAATCCTACAGCTCCTGGGATTCCCAGGCCGTCTCCCATCCAAGTACTAACCAGGCCCAATCCTGCTTAGCTTCCAAGATCAGATGCGATCAGGCTCGTTCAGGGTGGTATGGCTATAGTTGACTTTGGATTTTTGATCCCCACCTTCTCAATGCTCACCACTTCTAGTTTATATGCAGCGAGAGACTGAACCCCGAGCTTCATGCATGCTAAACACACACCACACCAGGAGTCTGCCAATCAGCTTTGATATCCACTTATTCTGTGCCAGTTTCTCTCCACCATGTCATGGTGCTTATAATTCAATAGGAACTCAGAGTGCTTTCGATAATTAGTAAGAGCGTCCTTGGTTCATAACCTGGGTGCCGAGATTACCGGTGTGTCTCACCACATTGCAACTGAGCTCCACTCTCAGCCTTCAATTAATACAACTTTAAAATGTGCCGTTTGTCTAATATTTTGCTTTATATGTAGCTGTTGTGCTTGTCTTCTGATTAACTGTTTGTAGGGAGATCCCTTCAAGAAACATCAAAACAAGACTCTGAAGTACTGCATACCTTTGGCAACATTATCAGTACTAAATTTTTTGTTTTCTGTTTTTTCAGATGTGAAGGCTGTCTCCTGGGTTTATATAGCCATTACAACAGAAGCTGCAAACAGAATCACCTGCAGCATTTTAAACTGCATCATGCTTTGGTCCCACACCCAGAATTTCTGACTCAGTATTCAAGGAAGTTTGGGTCCTGACGTGCTTTTAAAGCTCTTTCAGTGAGTCTGATAGTCAGGCAAGCTTGACAACAGGCCTTCAACTCACCTGGCGTGGGGCAGGCTGTTAGGCATAAAGTCCGGAGTTTCTGATTCAGTAGGCAGAAAGGAGAAAGGGATGGTAGGAATGTGCATTATTAATGAGCAAGCTCCTTGCTGCTGGTAGGGGACCATCACTGCTTGACAGTGGGGTCAGCCAACTAGAGGGTATAGGTTTGAGCCAACTGGAGACCTATTTTTTTTACAGCATCTATGCTAAGAATCACTTTACATCTTAAAAGGTTTGTAATGAAAGAAAAACAACAACACACAACAGAGACGGGAGGCTCTTAAAACAAAACAGACAATACCTGACCTTTTACAGAACATATTTATTGATTGCTGCTCTAGAGCGCCAAAGGGGTTGATGGGGGGCGGGGGGAATAAAACAGGAAACTTATAGAAAAAGAAAAAAAATACTGGTGGGAAAATTTTTCTTCTTACAAGCATAGGGCGAACTCCAATCATAGATGAGAGATTATTAATCCCTCTGTGGTGTCAGGAGAACGACATTGTTTCATTCAGTCTTGACCAGCACAGCTAAGAGATTAAGAAACTGAGGTTCAAGAGGAATTAACTTGCCAGTATAGAGAGCTAAGATAGGACTCAAATTCGAAGATGTCCAACAATCACCCAATGCAGTGGTGGTTTGCATGAGAGTGTCTCCCACAGGCTCCTGTGTTTGAACACTTCCTTCTCAGTTGGTGGCACTGTTTGAGAAGGTTATAGGGAGGTGTGGACTTGTAGGAGGAAGTGTGTCACTGAGGGTGGGCTCTGAGTGTTAAAACCCAGAACCACTTCTGGTTCGCTCTGGGCTTTGAAGATGTGAGCTCCCAGCCTCCTGCTCTTGACACCATGCCTGCAGCCTTGACTTCTGCCATTAAAGATTCTGATCCCACTGAAACAGTGAGCCCAAGTAAACTCTTCCTTCTGTACTTTGTCTTGGTCATGATGTTTTTAGCATAGCAACAGAAAAAAAATGACTAATACAACTTATGACTAATGACTAATGTCCTAGAAAGGCTTAACATTCTGTTTAGGAGACATTCATTCCCAGAGAGACTATAAAAATTTAGTGAGTATCTATCTAAAAAATATAGTCCCCCTCACCTCCACCCCAGTGGTTTAGTTCCATTAAAATGATTACATTTTACACACTTTGCTTGACCACTATATGCTACAAAATCATATACAATATCATTCCTGTCCTCACAAGACTTTTTAAGTCTGGTAAAATAAGCAGATGTGGGAAGAAGTCCATTCCAAGCTAAGCAGGAGCTTACAGGCAGGGAGTGGTCAGACAAAGCTTCACAGAGACCCTAAGGGACTCCAGCTCTCCAGGCAGAGTTCACAGGAAGTACTAACACTCCAAGGAATGTATGCTCCAGATGGAAGGGTTTGCTCAGCTTCAAGAGTCTCACAGGATTCTGGTAGATTGTACCACCCAACTTTTTCTCTGCTTCTTAGCTATACAAATAAGAAACAACCAGACAGCTAACAGAGAAGCTTGGCCAATGACCATGGCACTTAGCGTTTGCCAGTAAACATTGATCTAGTTCCAGTGAAACAAGAAACTTTTAATTCTGTTTCATGGTTTTATATAGTCATTTCCAAGCAAAGTTATTAAAAGAAATGCTAATCTGAGTTAAAGCTCCATATGTTGACGGACAGGAAGTCTTGCTAAAAGAACATGTGCTAAAGACACAGGAGCTGGGCTTCATGCGGCTACTTTGGGACCAAATAATCTAAAATCACTTATTGTATGTGTGACTTTAAACAGCACTGAAGAGGGAGTCAGGATTCTGCATCATCCATTGATCAAGATTCAAGATTACTATTGTACTTCTCATTTGAATTTTTTTTTTGAGACAGGGTTTTCATATATAGCCCTGGCTGTCCTGGAACTCACTCTGTAGACCAGACTGGCCTCAAACTCAGAGATCTGACTGCCTCTGCCTCTTCAGTTCTGGGATTAAAGAACTGTGTCACCATAATCAACATGAATTCATTTTTAAGGGCAAGATTCAGCTAAGCCCCCTAGACAAGAAATACCTCTGGTTGCTCAGCAGTGTATATTGACAAGACAGAAATGAGTAAAATAGACATTTTTTGCTTAAGGTATTCACAGATCAGCTTTGTGGGTGAGGCCAGGAACTGAGTCTTGGGCAGTGCTGCAAATACTGAGGTCCTATTAGGACAATCTGAGACTACAGAAAAGACAGAGGACCCCACTAAGGGCTTTAAGAAAGGTTTGTCAAGGAGACTGCACTGGGTAGAATGTTTTTTTACTTCTGAAGATGGTGGTGCGATCTTTGCTTATTTCTTTGTGACAGACTGTATTTTTCCCCTACTTGTTTTTTTTTGTGTGCTAGAGATTGAACACAGAGCTTCTCAGATTAAACATATGTTTTTATCAGTGAGCCAAGACCCTTAGTTCCAGGCTATTTTTCTTCTTAGTACAAATGGTACATCTGACCCATCAGATGTGACTTGGCTCTCAGGTATGGTCTGAAAGGACTGGCAGCATCTGCCATTCAAGTATACCTGCCCCGGAGAAATAGGCTGAGGGCCGTTTTAAAAGTATAACATAGCATCCAACCACAGAGCCAATAGAATGTGCATGGAGATCACTCTCCTAGAAGAAGCCAAAGGCTTCTATGGAAACTTCTAGAATGCAGTTTTAGACCCGGCATTCCATTTTTTTTTTTTTTTAACTTTTAGAAGCTACTTTTTAAAACTCAAGGGAATGATACATGATCGTTGAAGAAAGTATATGGAGGAAAGAGACACACAGGAAAAAATATCAAATATATTAGCACAACGCAGCGTTAGTATTTTACTATTTTAAATGTCCTTTGAAGCGTTTGCTAAGCATGGAGAGATACATAGGTTTAAATAACCAAACTATATGCACACATAGCTAGGAGTAGTTTCGTTTCCGTTTTAGTATTGCTTTATATGAAGGTTCTCATGATTTCCTAGTTTTTCTGAATGTTTTCCACTACATGTTACTTTATTCTTTTCACTTCAAATCTCTGTCTTTTCCAGTTCTAGCTATTACAAGCAATATGATAAAAAAACAAAACAAAACATAAGTTTACCATTGCCTTTGTTTGCCTGAGAACATCAAAGCGTTTTTGTTTTGTTTTGGCACATACTGTGAAAATGCTTTCCAGAAAGTGTCTACTTTTTGCCAAAAATAAATGTTATTTGCAAAATATGTATTACATGACAGATAGAAAACCAAGGTTTCAATTTTGATTTTTATTTCTGAGCTATTATGAATGCTGACCATTAACATATTTTAAAGTTATTTTTTGTCTTTTCTTTTTAAAATTGTCAGTGATTTTTACATATTTTTCTATTGAGGAATTAGCTTTCTTACTGATTATTTTGTGATATATATATATATATATATATATATATATATATATATATATATGCTATTGGATACTTATACACATTAATAAAGGATATATTATACACATTAATTAAGGATACTTATACACATTAATAAAGGATATATATATATATATATATATGCTATTGGATACTTATACACATTAATAAAGGATATTTAATTAATTTTGTTTACCTTTATGTGTAGAGAAAATTAACTTAAAAAATTATAATTTCCCAGCATTTCCATGTTTAAATCCTTTCTCGAATGTATAATATATATTCATCTAAAACCTAGTCTAATTTTAAAATTTAATGTTACGCTTTCTACAGTTACTACTTAAATTGGGCTGGGGAGTTTGTTTGGGTTTTGTAGTGTGAGGCAAGGATCATACACACAGCAATGAGCAAAAGCTCCCCCACTAAGGCAATATTCAAGCAGAAAGTATCCTTTGGGGTTATTAGCAAGATGGTCAAGAGCATTTATTTACACTTCCAGAGAACCTGGGTTTGATTCTCAGCACCCACATGGTGGCTTACAACCTTGTGTAACTCCAGGTATAAGGAGATGCAACGCCCTCTTGTAGCTTCCACGGACATCAGGAATCTATGTAGTGCACAGACATACATGCTGGCAGAACATATGCACATAAAATAAATAATCCACTTTTAAAAATAAAAGGAAGTGTTTTTTTTTTTAAATTTTCTTGAAGTGAAGTGCAGCATGAATCAAATAGCATGCAATGCAAATCAGATCAGTGGGGCCAAAAGCAATCCCTGGAAGTCTTTCAACATCTAGAACTCAGTAAGATCAGGCTGCGGTTGTTCCTTTTCATAGACTATATCAAGGAAGTTCCAGGAATTAAAACTGATTTCAGCATACTGGCCTGAAACAACAAACATATTGAAGCAGTCACTGTTGTCTCCCAGACAAGCTATTTCTGAACATGAAGCACACAGGAAAAAAAGAACACACTGTGTCCTTGACTCCAATGATTTCATACATAGCTACCAAGCACTTATGTACAGATATGTTCTAGATGGAGAAATAACTGAAATTAGAACGGCCATACTTAAAAGGATGTCACATTGGTGGGTAAGGAAGGCATTCTTGACAGAACGACCTAAGACAGGCTCAGTCTTGTTTATGAAATAAAAAAGGAGGAGATGTGGAGAGCTTTTGGGGCTGCTTGGCAGGAATCTGACATTGGCCAAGGACAAGGAAGTAGGCTCCAGGCAGGAATCTGACATTAGGCTAGAACAAAGAAGTAATTTCAGGCTGGAATCTAAATCTTAGGCTAGAACAAAGACGTAGGCTTCAGTCACAAAAATGACTTTGGGCGAGGACAGGGAAGTAGGCTCAGATATTTTGGTCATCTTGATAAGCCCTTAGAAACAGTGATCACAGGAGTGATCAAGGGACTTTGATTATTGCCTTGATTGTTCTTTGACTATTTGTGTTAATTGTCTTGCTTGTTCCTGGACTATTTGCATCTGTTGTATTGCTAGTTCCTCAACCTAGAACTGACCTTAATACTTGCATGTATTGTAATTAAAATGGTATAAAAGCAGATTGGGATAAATAAATAAATAGATGTCACATTGGGTTGTCCTACACTGTACAACCAAGGAACAGTGTCACTTTAATATGTTTCTTATATTTGACAAAAGCAGTTTTCCTAAGACATAATTAGCCCAGAAATACCTTTATATGGAGCATAGCAATGTTGTGAGGGAATGTGAAGGCAGAAGTCTCTAGAAGTCAAAGGACCACTTAAAGGGACAGAGGCAGAGCAATGTTTCCTCCAACTTTGCTCAAGAGTAACAGTAGCTTTGCTTCCTCAGTCTTTCTGAAGTTATCCTAGGTAGTGGGCTATCAGTAACTGAAAAAGATTCTGCGAAGCTATCAAATCTCTTTCCCACTCACACACTTGATTCTGTAGCCTAAATTCTTTGTCTGGGATCAACTTAGAACACATAATCCTGTTTGTCTCCACTGCTTCCCGTATGGAATTATGCCTGAGGCCCATGCCTTTGGCCTTGCTTGAGGGATAGCATGTGTAGTCAGTGGCTTTATGACATTCACAGCCAGCAAAATAAGGACATTGCTTAACACCTTATCTTTCCTGTGACCCGCTATTAAAATTGTTTTTCTGGCTGAGGATAAAGCTTAGTGGTAATGCAGATGTATAGTGTGTGAGGGGCCTGAGTGTGATCCTAGGCCCTTAGCTGTAAACAAAGGCACAAAATACATTCCCCTCTTTTGTGTCCTTCCTTTCTTTCTTACACCATTTTTTTTATCTTTTTAAAAATTCTGAAGCAAGTAAACATTAAGTTCTGCTGACACTGATTATGTAGAAGTCCATCCCTTTCATATCCTAACACCACTTTCCTCTAATGATCTCCTTAATGTGACTTGTTTTTCATGTGCGCTGCTTTCATTCCTAATTGCATGTTTTGATACCTGATCGATTGTTTTGATTTCATTCTCAACAAAGAGTAGTCCAATGAATTATTAATTCCTAGGTCCCTTGATATCATGAAGAACAGCAACAGCCAAAAAGTCTAATTATGTAGCCAGCCTTGCTCAACAGGAGTGCCTGCCTGCCTGCTACGTAAGCTCTGTGCTGAGCTGAGGGGACATTTTTGGCATTTCTACCAGATGTTTGACATCTAGTTCTTAAAGAGAATTATGAATATCATAATAAGGAAAACAAATACATGCTAATTACCTTTTGACTTATAGTGATTCATGAGTTTCATTAGTTCAAACCCATTTCCCTAAAGCATGAATATGCCTATGCAAAGTTAAAAAAAATACAATTTAAATTTTTATATAGAAATGGGACCTTTTTCTTGAATCTGGTGAGCACTGGCTCATGACTGAGTAAAGCAACCTTTCAGGAAGCTAGTCACAAGTGTCTTTCCACTCTTCAAGATATGAAATTTATAATTGTAGATGAATTTCTCTAGATGCTAAAAACCCATTCTTTATGAATTATTTACGAAAAGAAAAACAGTCCTATGAAGAGGTAATACTATTTATATAATATATAAGATAGATATAAGAAGATATAAGATGTAAAATATAAAAGATATAAGATAAGACATAGGACCTAAAAGATGTAAGATAAAATATATAAGATATATGATATCTGGTATATGAGATATATAATAGTTCTTACCAGCTAATTAATAGACTATTAGTTAAGAGATGATGGAGAAGGAGGCTAGAATGATGAGCAAGCTGTGAACAATCCTAAGAAGGAAGGATGGGGCGGAGAGATAAAATTGCTTATTTCACAGACTTCTTTGGGTCAGTCCCACACTTCCCTTGAGATAAGCAGTGAGCAGCTCATAAAAGAGTCTCTGTGGACAACGAGTAATGGATATGCAGCAATTCTCCAATTAAAAGACCATGTAGAAAATCACTAATGACAAATAAAACACACTGTGATAAGCAGATGGTAACCCTTAAGTCTTTGTAGATAATTTACTATTTAACTTCTTTCAAATACAAGAGGCATGCTTTTGAGAGGGAGGAACTTGTATCTTTACATTGACAGGCCAGGAAAAGTAGGCACCATTCATTCCCTATGGTCTACAATTAACCAACCAAATGTCTCTTCTGTGCTTGTAAGATCTGTCTTGGTGCATTGATACCTAGCATGCCAGAGTAACTGAAGACACAGTTCCTACCTTTGAGGAGGTCGTATCTGGGCTGAGAGATGAGAGCTAAGTCTTGAAACAGCTAGTGACTAATACCAGAGTGGATAGATCAAGCATGAAGGTGTTCAGTTCAGAGTGCAAGCAATTAGGAAACCAAGATGCAAGAAGCACATAAGAGGGTTGACTGCAGAAAGCCACTCTTCCTGTGTCAGATGTGAGGCTCAGACCTGAGTCAAACTGGAAAGAAGACTGTGTGATAGGCCACACCTGCCCTGAACTTCTCAGCATCCCAGTCTGAGAACATACATCTAGAGATGAAAAGCAATCACAGGCTTTTAAAACTTCTAAAATGGCCAGCCTCACATCTTTATACCAGTGAGAGACAGGGAGATCTCTGTGTGTTTTAGGCCAGCCTGGTCTACATAGTGAGTTCCAGGTTAGCCAGGACTACATAGTGAGACACTGTCTAGCCCAGCACCCCCCAAAATTCTAAAATGATCCAAATTTGAAAATGTCAACAATTCCTATTCATTTTGGTATTAAAATTCTTTGTGTTGACTTGAGATCATCTGATCATCACTATTCTGGAGAACACAGTGTGCATAAGGTTGTGCACATAGCAAATACCAATCTGGATTCTTGAAATGAACTCCATATTTGTCCATACTTTGGAAACCATTGATCCAATTCCATAACCTATTACGCTACACAGAGTCTTCTTGAAAGTCCAGGTCGGTCATTTTTCGTAGTGTCGTTCTGAGTTTCACCAAATTGTGAAATATCTGCTGTGGATTCCTGTGTTTGAGCACTTCACCTCCAGCTGGTGGCGCTGTTTTGGAAGAACAGGGAACTTTTAGAAGGTGGAGTCTTACTGGAGGAAGTGGGTCACTAGGGGTAGAACTTGAGGCTTTAGAGCCCAGCCCACTTCCTGTCTGTTGTCTGCTTCCTGAGTGCAGATACAATGTGAGTACCTGCCGTACAGTCCTTCAAAGCCTTCGTGGGCACAGTGCACTGAATCCCTCCATAAACAATGAGCACATATAAACCCTTCCTTTCTTAAGTTGCTTCTTGCCAGCTATTTGGTCACAGTAACAATAAAAGTAACTAACATAGTGTAGGGAAAGAACCCAGAAGTCCTTAAAGCTTAATTCTTGGCAACAATATCCACAGACTTACAGAGAATAAAAACGCCACCTCCTACTCCTGCTTAGATATATTTAAATTCGTTATTACCTGTAGCAGCAACGGGGTTCTCTTATATTTTTGTTGTGAGCCTAGCCTTTAACGGCTGAGCCATTTCTCCAGCCCAAGCAATGGGGTTCTCAATGGCATTGATCTCATTTATTTTTTTGTTGTTTGTATGTCTTTTTGAGGAGACAAAATAAAAATACCTCCCACCCTTAATTACCATAGAACAATTACTTTAAGTCTGTGGGGTCTAGCTATGCTCTTAGCCAGGTAAGAAACTTTTGCTCTTAGCCAGGTAAGAAACTTTTGCTCTTTTTTTTTTTAACAGAGAGAGAGAGAGAGAGAGAGAGAGAGAGAGAGAGAGAGAGAGAGAGAGAGAGAGACTGTGTGTGTGTATTTACATGTTTGTGATTGCAGGCACATATGTGCCACCATATATGAGTAGAGGTCAGATGAAAACATTGGATACTGGTCCTTGCCTATCATCTTGTTTGATACAATTTTTCATTGTTATATGTTTAGCAGATTACCTGGGCCACAAGCTTCCAGGGATTCTCCTGTCTCCACTTCTCATGTCTTCACTTGGAAAACTGGGATTACAGACATGTACTACTGTGCTTGGCTTTAATGTGGATTTGTAGAGACTTGAAGGTCCATAGGCATGGCGAGTGCTTTTAGCCCCCAGAGCCATCTCTCTAAACCTGTGGCTGTTTTTTTGTTTTCCTTTTAAACAAAATTCTATGTTGATGTATGAACCAGATGGCCCTGAAAAGAAGTATCTACTGCAGAACATGCTGGTTATTAGTTACTAGAATTATTAAGCATTGTCAGCACCATTTATTAATGTTTCTAAGCATATTTATGACTATGGTAGCCCTGAGGTTTTCTCAGAACATTTTACAGGACCATTTCACATAAGACAAAGTTGTGAAGAGTTTTCTGTGAGACTGAACAACTATCGCCATCTTGGTGACTAGTGGACACCTCCGTTCTTATTTTTGTGTCTAATAGAATGGTATTACCTTTTGTTGTTTAATTTTTCTGATGAGATTTAAATAAGCACCTATTCACCTAAGATAGGGCATCTATGTCAGACTGCAGAATGATTATATGTAAGTCCAGCTTAGTGAGCCAGTGAGTTTATTGGGGTAATTTACAGAAATGTGGAAGACTAAAAGTAGTTATATTGTCAAAAAGCCTACACCAACATGGGTGATAACTCACATAAGCTGTACCTCTGGAGCTTTACACATAACTGGAAGGCAGCTAGGCTTGCCAGAGAGCAGAAAGCAGGTACTTACTGCTCCTATAACAGGGGGAGGGGCCATGTCAATCTTGTAAGCTCCAGTGCTTTCCTGAGCCTTTTAATTTTACTCCCGGAACCTTTCACATTTCCTCCACTTGAGTCTTAAGAACCTTCCTCCTCCTTCCAAGGAATATTCCAATTCAGAGAAAACAGCTACATAATAACTATGCTCTTCAAATTCTTGTTTAAATATTTCTACTTTGGTCTTTTTGTTCCTCCCAGGACCAAACATAGTACTTTGTCCTTCACTGGCTCCAAATGCCTATTTATTGACTTAGAAAGAATTAAAGTAGAAATTATCAGTTAATGATTAGAAAGAAGACTTAGTCAATTTATTTTTCTCTAAAGTCAGATACAACAACAGAAAGTTGCAAACCATTGTGAAATGAGAAAGATTGTGTCTGTCTTTTGTGCTGTTAAAGCTATGGAAGATACAATGATTAAGAAAGTAAAAGCAGTGGAGGGGAAGAGAAGAAGAAGGTGTAAGAATAAAGGAGGCAGGTGAGATAGAACCTCATTCCTCTTTAAAGCCTGGTTAGATAAAAGCTTTGAAATGGTAGGTGACATTTTTATTGAACATGTCCACAGCCCTTTCAACATCCTCCAGGGCAATCCATCCATTAAAGGTTTCCCATATCTTCTTTTTGGGTTAATTTACATAATTTATATTTTATTAACAAATGATCAATTTCTTCTAGATTGGAAAACATGCAATTATGTCTACAATTTTTAAAAGTTTCCCATCTGTTGCAGCTAATACTCTTCTCTCATTCTTTAAATTTATTTCAATTTATTATTTTTTGTGGTGTGTGTGGGTGTGTGTGCATGCACATGCATGAGATCTGTGGGTCACTTGTTCCACAGTGTGTACATAAAAGTCAGAGGACACATTTGTGTACCCAATTTTCTCTCACCTCTGGGTGGGTTCCAGGGTTCAGACCCAGATCATTAGGATTCCAAGGATAGCATCTCTACCCTGGGCCACGCCCCTGGTCCTTCTCATTTTCAGTCATCTATATAGTTACATTCGCTTATGGCCTTACTCAAGTTTGCAATAGATCATGTGCTTCATTGCTGTTGTTTGTTTTAAATACTATTATTTGAATTAATTTGTTGTTCTATCAGTTTTTGTTTCTCTTTTGTTTAAAATGAAGTTTTATCTTCAAACATTTTCTTTTTCTACCTTGTAAAAATATTTCTAGGTAGATACTACATTTTTAAAATGTTTATTTCCATCATTGAGAGCAAGACAGGCATTATGGACCTGTTATTGTCAGCTCAGAGAACTCATTTGGTTTCATCTCATTCATTGACGCACGAGGCTTTCTCTTTTTTTCATTGTTTATTATGGAGTTAAAATTTTAGTTTTAAGATCTTCTTGATAAAATTCATTTTTAGAAATGTTCTATATTTTTAAATTTCCAGGTAGTTACCTAAATTTTGGGGCTAATATTTTATAATTTATTCTTAATCTCTTGGATTATTCATAATTTTAATATGTAATGTTTTCTTTATGGATATATGTATACATGTGTGTCTAATTTTTGTCAACATTTGTTGCTCTACCAAAACTGCATATTTTACAGGAGGAGACATTAATATTATTCCAGATATTTTATTTATTTTGGTTTTAATATGCTATTTGCTCCTCTCTTTATTTTCATTTGGGTACTGTATTATCTCACTCTAAAAGAAGTGTCACTGCATCTTATTTGACATGGTTTCATCTTGTATGGGACACACCCATGGCTCTTAGCTACCTCATTGTGACGATCACTGTCTCATTATAAATGTTTTATTGGAACCATTTGGCAGTGCAGTTTCCAGTAAAATATGCAGGCTTACACATCAATATCACTGACTAAGTGACACCCACATAAGGCCACAGCAGTGAGATGTTTAATGTTTGTGATTTGGAGAGTGGGAACCTATCTGACCTGGATGGCCATCCCTCTAGGGCTAAAATGTCAAATAGTGGATGCACCAGAGCCCTGGATAGCAGTTGCCAGATAAACAGTGTATGGAACACATTACAGATGCATCTTCATGACACTGAGTGAAACAGTGAACGTAGAATGTGGTTAAGGGCAGCTTCACTCTCGTAACTGAAAACCATGTGTTGTCAGGACCTGCAGTGCACATACTCCAAAGCACTGAGGTGGATGGATCTTACAAAGCTCAGAAGCTTGAGACCAGTCTGGACAACACAGCGAGACAAACAAGTGTGTGGAAGACTTCAACGCACAGTTTCCAGAAGCATCCTAACGAAACACGCTGGAATAGTCTGTTGCTTATGGTAGGGTGAGGAATCATGGGTGAGGGGAGGATTTGCATAAAAGGAAATAAGCCAACTGACAATCAATAGAGGGATCTCCTGTGGAGCACAGGTGGTGACTGACTTGACTCTGCCTAGGCTCCCTCCCTTCCCAAAACAATACGCGCAACAATTACAAAGCTGACAAACACACTGGGAGACTGAAAACTGGCAGGCTGCCACTCTTTGTGCGTTCCTGCCAGGAGTCTGGCTGTCATAGTATATGTAATGCGAGGAGAGATCGCTGTGTGGGGCGTGTTGTAAGAAGTGATCGATGACTCCTTATAGACTCCACTGAGGCCTCTGTATGCACAGACGCTGCTCTTGTAGAGGGTGGGGTTATGGAGGTGGCTCAGATGAAGACCATGACGTTGAAAACCAGCAGAACTGGGTGGGTAGCCACTGTTGAGAAACTAAGGGTGAGGAAAAGTGCCATCTATGCTTCTGCCTCAACAACAGGATATAGCCATTGACCGAGGTCAGGGAAAGGAGGAAAATGAGAAAACTAAGAACTTCTGCTTTGGATTATTTATTCAGTTACATTTCACGTGCCTGCTGGTCATTCTGTAAAAATTGCAATCAAGCAATTGGTTATGTGGCTCGAAGATCCACATCTGGGGCCAGAATTTGGTATACAGAGACTTAAGTATTTGGCTCCAACACTCTGTATTCAGCTCACCTTGGCCAAGTCACACAATTTCTGGGACTTTACATATAAAATAACAATACCATGTCTTTCTCGGGGCTATAATGAATATTAATTCAGGTAAATAGTGCATCTAAAAATGTGATATACAATACACCACATAGCAAATGATTAATAAAGGCCCCTCTAGATGGGGACCAGCAACAGCATCAAGTAAAAGAAGTGATGGTACAAAGGTAATGGCAAAGTGTTTAGGCCATTGTAAGTAAATAACTTACAGTAAGTAACCATGATAGCCTCTTATTCAGAAGGTGACATAATTGGATAACCCTGATGGCATTGGCAGATTGTTAAAGTATAAGCATTTGGCATTGTTTATTCAGACTGTAGACACATAGGTTATTATTATAAACACCAAACAAACAATCAGCAAAACCGTGATTCTGCAAGAATATCCTTAGAAGTGATGACGAATGAGGTCTTATGATCTGAAAGGCATTTGGATTAGTCTCAACAGCTCTCAGATCTGCACTATTCCCTGGGGTTTGCTACCAGCTTCTGCATGGTCCTCTTTTCTCTCTTGTACTCGGACTGTGTTCTTGAGTAGTAAGCAATTGGAGCTTCGGGGACAGCTGGCATTTTGTAGCTAAGCAAAGTTCCAGGGCCACAAAATGAAGTATCAGTATTTTATATTTATCATAACGTATCAACACAGATGCTGAGGTCAGCTGCCATCCAACATTTCAGCAAATCTCTTCTTTCAGATGCACCCAACAGCTTACCTGTGATTACAAGTAGCAATTCAGCATTTCAAAGACATTGCCTTTCATGAAGGAGGAGTTATTTAAACATTTACAGAAAACAAGATCATTTTATTTGGGGGTCACTTGTACTGCGGATGATCTGTACTTTAGCTTACATGAGGTAAGCATCCATCCACAGCAAGGCTCGGTGGCGGGAGCCAGGGGTGCTGGTGGCTCTGACTTGACATCTCTGTTCATGGATTTGATGTGACAGGTGAGGATGTGACAGATATTCATTCTTTCTTAGTCCCATGAGTAGAATAATTAATGCATAGACAAGTATTGATTGATTGACATATCAGAGAAAGAAATTATTGAAAAAGAAGAATGTGGAAAGCAGGAGAAACAGAAAGGCCTTTAATAAATTTGGAGTTAACTAGAACTGTACAATACTAAGTGTGAGAACAACAACTTTTTAATTACTGTCATTTTCTGTGGATCAAGATGAAGGTCAGCTCTTGGCTGGCTGAGTCTACAGCCTTGTGAGGTGGTAGCAGTTCTTGAGTAGTGCTCATGCACTGTCTGGTCTACTCTGCTGGTCCTCACATTTCTGGTGTCTTTCGGGTGATGTCAGAAAGCTTGGCTTGGTGACCCCTTTCCTTGACTATGAGGCCTGAGAGTTTTTTTTCCCAATGTACTCTCTTCAGTAGAGTAGTAGGAGGTTTTTTATTATTATTAAATTATTTTATTTATTTACATTCCTAATGTTGCCCCTTCCAGGTCCCTAAGGTTGTGCTTGCAGACAGGAGCCTAGCATGGCTGTTCTCTGAGAGGCTCTACCAGCACAGGACAAAGACAGATGTAGATACTTACAGCCAACCATTGGACTGAGGTCTAGGAGTTCTATGGAAGAGTTAGGGGAAGGATTGAAGGAACTGAAAGGGATGGCAACTGTAGGAAGCCGCGGTTAGTGGTGAAACATCCGCCATTCCAAGATGGCATGGGCATTGTGTCCTCCACAAGTAAACAACTAACTGTGCAGGTGCAAGAGGCAAAAAGCGTGCCAAAAATCACTGCCCATCCTGGGGCGTATTATGGGTAATGATTGAACAGCCAATCAGAAGTGAACACGTCACTCTAGGGTGTATTTAAGCTGTGCCTCTTCCTGTCTTTTCATCTTTCCGCTTCTGCTTATACAAGAATAAAGCCTCGCTGTAGAATCAACCGAACACTGCCTCCGTGTCCTTTTTCGTGGGCGAAGGGGACTCGGGAGGCGCGAGGAACAGGCAACCCCATAGGAAGAAGAATAGTAGGAGTTATCTTTCAAGCTTTCTAGAGATTAGACTCATAGAAGTCAGACCTGACTCTGAAGCAGCCTTATTTCTGCTTTGTCTTGTTGGTCCAAAGGTGACAGACCACCAGTATCCACCAGAAGAACATCAAGACTCCAGCTCTAAAGTGATGAGAGTTTAAGAATGTTAACCCCACAGCACTGGGCTAGTCTATTATGGGTGGTTACAGGGTCCCAATAGCGTGGGCAGGTGGCATTATCGTCTTATGACAGTGTGGGTACTAGAGCTGGTCTGTATCATTTTAAATAGAAGCCCTTGTTATCTTAACAATGAGAGTCCATAAACATTTTTTAAAGTCAACTTTATTAAGTAGTACTTTAAATGAAGTAATGTGTACTAAAGTTGGCATTCACTCTGTTCATTTTTTGTGAGTACATATACCCACATGAACACTAATACAGCTAAGCCAAAGAGTGATTCCCCTCCCTGAAGCATTTACTATCTTCATGTACCTCCTTTTCTAGTTAATTTCACCTAAACTGGAACCCAGGCAAACAGGGAACTGCTAACACCCTCGCTGAGAACTGTCCCTTGCAGGACATCACACAAATAGATACATGAAGCACGTGCTTTCTCATGTCTGACTTCAGGCATTCAGCATACTTGAGATTCACTCGCCTTTTCTACCTGACCAAAATTATGTTTTATTGGTCAGAAACATTCTGTTACATGGGTCTAACTAAGGTTTATCTGTACACGTCCATGCTGATAGAGTTGGGCATATTTTCTAGTTTAGGCTCTTCTGAATAAAGCTGTTAGCTGTCATGTACACTAGTCCATTTGTGGATATGGTTGTCTTTCTCTCTGTGGGATACCTAGAAATAGGAATTTATGAAAATGTTTTTTTTTTTTAAATGAGTATCACCAAATTTACTATGGACTATTTGCTTATTGGATGGCTTTGGATATATATTTATCACTATTCAATGTGCAACATCTAAATATTATGAGACTATTCAGATTGGTAGTTCCACAGCATAGCTCTAATGGAGCTACAAATCAATTAAAGGTATCTCTTAAGGCATTGTTTCCATGTCTTCTTCCTTAGGGGAATGCCTTACAAACATATATCAGATAACTGACATTGAGGAACATAGCTTTGTGAGAATATTATAATCATAGCTATACTTAAAGGACTGATTTTTTTTTTTACACACTTGCTTTTCTTTAGAGCTTCCAGAACACATTAAAATTTCCTCACAGGCATATTTGTATCAGCTTGCACATGAAAACTACCTTTCACGCCTTCTAGAACTTTGATATTGTTCTTCAATATGATGATCTTCCCAACTGTAACCTATAGCAGTGAGGTTCCAGTAGGTCTCCAGCATCACATCTCTGTAGAGATTCTTCTGGGAAGGATCCAACAAATTCCACTCTTCCACAGTGAAGTTCACATGCACATCATCATAAGTCACTGCATCCATAACTCGATTTCAGAGCTTCCCTGAGGTCTCCACACAGCACCCACAGCAGAGCTCAGAGCAGGGCATAGATGACCATTCAAGCCTGCACAGGCACGGCAAACCTGCCGAAAATGGTTTTATAGACATTTTATCACAGCACACTATCTGTTCAGCAAGTTTGCCAGCACTTAGTATTGTCTTATGAATATATGCATGTTGGTCGGTGTGATCAGTTCCTCTGATTAGGATAAGCTGGCTGGTCAATGAGCCCCAAGGGCTACCTGTCTTCACCTTCCCAGTGCTGAGATTAAAAAACCATCAAACAAACCACCCTTACCTAATGCAGGAGATTGAACTCAGGCTTTCATGGAAAAAGCTTTACTGAGCCTTTCTTCCCAGGTCTTGTCTTTCAAAATTTTAGACATTCACTGCATATGCATATGCTTCTTTCTTTATTTTAAATTATGTGCCACAGATAGTCATAAGAGTCAGCACTTAGATTTCCTGAAAAATGTCCATTCAGATGTTTTCTGTGTCTGAATATTTCCTCATTTAAAAACAGGATAATATTAGATGCACATATACCTCAGAGAGAGTTTTCACTGAGGAATGCATGAGAGTGAGTGCTGTATACCTCGCTCCAAATGTCATTTTATTCCCAGTTAAGCTTATAAACACAAAAGTTAGCTTCCCAGGGGTTCTAATAAGGAATAGGTAAAAGAATCAAAATGTACACCAACCAGTAATTTGTTTATTGGCACAGGATGTATGCTCTATCTAGAGGTTATAGATTATGGTAAAAGGTTGAAAGGGAATGGGGGTGGTCTGCGTTCCACTCCTAAATATGAAGAGTTAGAAAGGGCTTCAATGGGAGGGGCAGAGAAGAAAGGACTTGTTCCAGGTCACAAGCAGAAACCATTGTAAGCACATCCCTAGGGAGAAGAGAGAGCCTAGAAGATTGGCCTACTGGTACCAACAGAAAGACAGAGAGTGAGAAAGGATTCCTGGATACAGAAAATACGGTGACAAAAGCAGAGCGGTGTTCTTCCCGACTATAATTAGAAGTCACCAGATAATGTCAATGCTTATAAATGGGTAACAGAACATGGTGAACATATTATTTGGAAACATGCAGAAAACATCTAAGCCATCAGCTGTTAGGAAAGCAGGCAGCACTAAGAGAATTTCAGCTCTGGGGATCAGACAGACCTGGAGGTTCAAGGCAGGTGCAGGGAGTCGTGCCTAAAACGTTTTTTCATGTTGACTTTTAAAAACTTAGTTCATCCTTATCTTTTCCCTCCATCTGTCTGTCCATCTGTCTGTCCATCCCTTCCTCCCTCCCTTCCTTCTTTCCTTCCTTTTAGCTCTATGTTTTAATAATTTTTGTCACTGTGGTAAAATACATGATTTTAAAATATACTAATAGTGATATTTAGTATTTCATAATGTTATACAAATATTACCAATATCTCATTCCAGAATATTTTATTGGCTTGAAGTAGCACGTAACTCAGGGGTAAAGCCCTCTTGACTAGGACTCACATGGCTCATGGTTCAATCCCCAGTACAAAAATAACTTAGAGTATGTTTATTAATACAAAAGAAAACCCCGTGCCCATTGAAAATAGTCACTCAGGTTCCCAGTTGTCCCACCCCCCAAGCCACTGGCAACCAGTGGGCTTTCTGTCTCAATAAATCTGCTGACTGCAGAAGTGTGCAAATGAGATCACATGGAGACAGTTTGCATTGTTCCATCTTCCACTTGTACCAGCAAAGGATTCCCCTTCACTTTGTGCTTGCCTGCCTCTCTTTGGACCCTGTGCTGAGGATGGAACCAAGGGTCTTGCACATGTTAGGCAAATACTCCACTACTGAGCGCTGTCTCCATCTTTCCCCATTTTCCTTTAATGGAACTAAAACTTACAGAAATTTTAATCAAAGTAAAAACTGTGCATATATATATATATATATATATATATATATATATATATATCAGTGGTTCTCAAATGTCCTAATGCTATGACCCTTTAATACAGTTCCTCTTGTTGTGGTGACCCCAATCATAAAATTATTTTCATTGCTACTTCATAACTGTAATTCTGCTACTGTTATGAATCATAATGTAAAGATTTGTGATGGTCTTAAGCAACCCCTGTTTAAAGGTCATTTGACCCTCAAGGGGGTCACAACCCACAGGTTGAGAACCTCTCATACATAGTACTGTGATAAAACTATTAAACAAAAATCATATGCTAGTAATAGTCACGAGAATGAGAGAAAACTGAACTTTGGGACTATTAAAGTCTTATTAAGCATATTTATGTCCTCTTTTTTACTTATTGCTCTAGTAAAAAATTGTCAGAAGCTTAGAGGCATAAGTCAAATTTAGTTCCCCTATAGTTCTGTAAGTTGCAAGGCCAAAATGAGTCACTGAAAATTAAGTTTAACTAAAAATCAAGATGCTGCCATGGACTATTCTCGTTGGGGCTTCAGGGAAAATTAATGTATACTCCTCCTTCATCTTTTAGAGGTTGCCAACATGTCTTAGTCTTTTTTCCAGACTCAAACTGTGAAGTCTTTACTCCTCTAGGCTCTGTTTTCTGTCCTACTCTTTGATCCTGATCTTCCAGTCTCCCATGGACCCTATGACCATACTGGCTTGACCACATAGAACCAGAAAGGGCCTTGTCGATGAGGAAATGCCAAGGGCTGAAACTATTAAAAACTGACCTTTCCCTTTTAGGCAACAATGGCAAAGATGTTTGAAGTGGAAGTTTCTGGTTGTGTCATGAGATGAAGACTCACACGCAGTGTTTTGCTGACCCACAAGAGGTCTCATGATGTTTGGAGAGAGCATAAATGGGACTCAATGGACAGTGATGGGGCACTTGCATAGTTAGCTGTGCAACTCTCTATTAGTCTCATGTTTTCACTGAGCTTCACTTTGTTGAGAGAGACACAGTAGAGAGCTCCTGGCATTCTGGCTGGTTCTGGACATTCTCTTTGCCCCTAAGTCCTAAAATAGACAGTAAGCAACATCTGTAAGCTTATATTTTTCAAAACCTACTTTAAAATAAGGGCTCTCAAGAGCTTTGTGCCAATTTGGTGGAAGCCTGGCTGGAAGCCTGGCAGTTTCTGCTGGATCATGCAGCTATTGCTAATTTGTGTTTGGTGACACTTTTGAACTGGACTGCTGGTATCCAGACAAAGAAGATTGGAATAACCCAAAAGAACTTCTAAACAGGTTTATATCCCCTTATCGTATTTACTATCCTTCTCCCATACCTTTGGATGGTAGGCTAGAAAGGGAGTCAAAGCCCTTGAGAGCCCTTATTTTAAAGTAGGTTTTGAAAAATATAAGCTTACAGATGTTGCTTACTGTCTATTTTAGGACTTAGGGGCAAAGAGAGAGAAAATGTTTCCCTAGGCTATTCAATTTCTCTAGTACCTTTCATACCCAAGAAACCATAGGTAAAGCTCATGTGTGCTTTGAAAAATATTTATTTATTTATTTAATATGTTTAAGTGTTTTTTTTTCTGCATGTACACACATGCACCATATGTGTGCCTGATGCCCATGTTTTGGATCCCCCGAAACTATACATGTAGTTGCACATGATTGTGAGCTACCATGTGGGTGCTGGGAACTGACCCTGTGTCTTCTAGGAGAGCAACTCATGCTCTTATCTGCTGAGCCATCTCCCTAGTCTTTCATAGTATGCTTTTCAGGCATGGCCTTGCTTCAGAGTCTCACAATTTTTCCGAGGAATTCATGTGAATTATTATTATATTTAATAATAGATGTGTGTTTATTTTAACACATAAACAACATTTTAAGTGCCATGCCTGAAGGATCAATAAGTTGGTGTTCTTTATTCTGTAGTCTTGTGTACCCCTCTTGTCAAATCTTAGGTTCTCTCTCTGAGAAAAATTATTGAATAAAAGAAAACACACTGTAAATTACAATAGTAATGAAGACTCACATTATATTTTAGATTCAACTGTGAAACACTGAAGGCATTACTTCAGTATTACCCCTAAGAACTGAACTTTGAAGAGAGAAGGAAGTTTTAAGACTCTGAAGAAGGCAAGCTTGGCCAAACATCTAATTCCAGTAGTTGACCTCTGAATACAGCCTGCCCTGTCAATATCTCCTGTCTGACTGGCTGGTGTCTCCTGTCTGACTGGCTGGCGGGAGGTGGGAGGAGGGAAGTTTATTATGGAAGAACAATAGATAAAAGAGAGTCAACACCACTGTACATAAGTACTGGCAACATTGGGGTCTCTACCACTCACAATGTCCACAAGCTTCTTAAGAATCTTTCTTTGAGGTTTTTTCAATATGCAGCCTCAAAAAGAAAAGGCATTGCTCCCTCTAACCAGACAAGCACCCTCATTATAAATGGCATCAATGCTAACTGTCCTTCACAGAGGCACTGTGCCAAGGGTCTGGGCTCTCTGAGATCTCTTATGTGATACAAAGGTCTTGATGGTTAAGAAATGCTGGGAAATATAAGCCCTTTTGGAAGACCTGTGTTGCTTTTCTTTCACTGGATTCATAAAATAGTCTTGGGTCTATACACTCCATTTGCATGAAAGCAAGCAGGTCTATACGAGGTTCCTGAGATTATGCTCATGATTAATAATGTGGTGTCAGGAAGGGGGTTTAGGGGGATATGTAGTTTCAAGTTCTTTTTATCTCACCTTTTTCTGTTGAATAGAATATTAAGGACTTGGGACAGGACCCGCTTTAAATGAAACTTAAAGGAACTTAAATTCTTCTTTCCTCAACAACTGCAGTATATATCTGAATATTCTGGAATTTAAACAAACAAACAAACAAACAAATAAAAAAGAGTAATTACCAAATACGGTGGCACACACCTTTAATCCCAGCACTCGGGAGGCAGAGGCAGGAGGGACTTTTTGTGAGTTCAAGGCCAGCCTGGTCTACATAGCAAGTTCCAGGACAGTGTGGGCTAAACAGAGAAGCCCTGTATTGAAAAACCAAACCAGAGAGAGAGAGAGAAAAAGAGAGAGAGAGAGAGAGAGAGAGAGAGAGAGAGAGAGAGAGAGAGACAGAGAGAGAGAGACAGAGAGACAGAGACAGAGAGACAGAGAGAGAGACAGAGAGACAGAGAGAGACAGAGAGAGACAGGAGAGACAGAGAGAGACAGAGACATACACACAGAGACAGAGAGACACACTGAGAGAGAATTACACCCATATGAAGAATATACCATCTAATTCTGTCAAAGCTAGATAATATTCAAAATTATGTAGTTTTCAAGGTGTAAGTGGCAGAAAAGTTGAAACATAATGAAAATTTGTTACTGGAGGAGAGGATGAAGTGTCCATTATGAAGCCTAGCCAAGAGTCGTCAGCAGAGAGCAGTGGACAGAGGCCTTGTGGATTCATGTGATCAAATGGCTCCAGGGCAAGAGCATCAGGTCTCCTGTGAGAGGCAAGACCATGTAAGAAGGAAAAATGATGCAGGTTAAAGTAGACTTTTCTTCCCCACCAAGTACCCCTGGTTATATTTTCTGACAGCAAAGATGGTCACACATTTTTATTCTCATGTCACAAAGAGGGCTGCTACGTTCTCTTCTCTAGGACATTATCATTTGCTTTGTTTCTTTTTGGTAAATGAGCAAGTTATATATGATGGTGAATTCCCTTCTGAATTGCATGGTTTTTGTTTGGTTGGTTTTGTTTTGTGCTCTTGTACAGATCCTAGCTTAGAAGGATAGCATGGTCTTGAATTCAGTATGATGCTCTGACTGGCTCCAAACTTGCCATCCTTTCTATAAACTGGAACTGGAGATGTGTGGTCACAACAGATCTCAAATAAATCAAACACTTCTACTCTTTGTCCTCCAGTAATTTGACCTGAACTTTTTCTTTGCCTCTTATTTCCCAAATGACCTTGTGTCTCAATTTGACTCTTCCTCATCTTGTGTGGCACGTGTTCTCTGTGAGCATGGCTGTCTCTTCCTTAGGAGAAACAGTTCTCACAGAGTGCTACCTGCTTTAAATTTTGACTGAAGTTTCCATGAGTCATATGTTAAATTGCTTCTGGCAGTATGACCATGGATGTGTCTGGAAGGCTACTGGAAAAACATTCAGCCATGTCATATGACAGCACCACTTGGACAATATTCACTTTGTAGAAGTGACTTTGCACAGTGGGAAACCATGAACATTTCCTTACCTCTGGTGGCATGGAGCCAGAATAAACTTGGGCTGATTCTCAGATGTGTCCAGAAACTCTTTTGCTTCTCAAATCTGGAATTCATTTACTAATATTAATTAATACTCAATAGAACTTAATTTTAATA
Source organism: Arvicanthis niloticus (assembly GCF_011762505.2). Classification (NCBI taxonomy): domain Eukaryota; kingdom Metazoa; phylum Chordata; class Mammalia; order Rodentia; family Muridae; genus Arvicanthis; species Arvicanthis niloticus. The sequence continues at coordinate 39,402,228 of NC_047667.1, forward strand.
TTAAGTTCAATATTTAATAATAAATAATTAAGTAATAATATAATAATAATTATATAATTATTAATATTATATTATTATATATTAATATTATATTATATAATTAATAGTATATTATATAATATTAATAATTATATTATTACTTAATTATTAATATTTATTATTATTTATATTAATATTAAACAAATAATTGTTATTTAGTAATAAATGATTAAGTTTTAATATTAATTTTAATATTAAGGAGATCCCTAAATCTTATTCAAGAACTTTAGCTTATTACATGCTTGAAAGATCATCCTATGCTAACATTTTATTTGCTTATAGAACATGTTGTCACATATGGGAATTCATGTAAATGATAAAAGAATGAAAAACATGAGAATAGACTTGAACACATTGCTCATTTAAGTTGACGACGTTCTTCACTTAATGTCAACAAAATAGTACACTGGATGAAAAGCATTTCTGGGGCTCCTGCTCTGCACTCTGTATCTGGCTACAAGTTATGGTTACTTGTTATGGAGGGTCAACACGTATCCTGTTTTCAAAGAAGTGTAGTCCTGTAGACAGAGGCAGAATAATAAAATTAAGAGGAAGACAGGTCAAAGTTAGTGTGTATCAACATTTGCATCAACATCATCACGACCATCTTGCAAAGATCATCTCATCCGACTTGTAAGAGAAGAAAAGTGAGCCCGGAAGTCTTATATCCAAGGTCAAGGAGAACGCTGCCCGGGCAGGATTCTTGCTTGGGTGTTTCTAACTTTAGAGAACCAAATGCTCTCCCCTAAGTTTAACAGTTACCAGTGGTCAGGGCCTGGGATGAACTTGTGTTTCTATGATCTTGGCCTCTAATCCAGAGGAACTGAAAAGAAGGCCTCGCAGATTAGCAAGAGAAGTGGGATAACTTTCTCCAGAACAAAGTGGTAGTGTAGAATATAGAGCGGTGTGGTGTCAAGATGATCGACAGCAGCCCACATGACTGAGAATAGTCAAGGGCCCAATTATTTCTTGGGTTTCCTTTTATGGAGTTCAAGAAAAGGAGGTCTTGGTCACAAAAGGGTAGCTCTTGATTTTGATTAGTAGATCAGATAATATATTCATTTTTCCCACTGTACATGTCCCTTCCCATAATTCATCTGAATTTCATTGTATGCATAATTAAATACAGGAATAATATAATAATGGGGGGGGTCCTCCCTAAAAGTTAACTAGAGGATATAATTTTTGCCTTACTGTGCATATGTCCAAAACCCATTTAGGTCAGATTGACTGTTCTCTTCTTGGTACACAGGTACATTGGAGAATATACTTGAATAAGAGTTCTTTAAATTTGATTGTTATTAAGGGTAGAAATGAGAGGATACAATTTCAAAGAAGAGAAGTTGAAATTAAAGGCCTGGGCTACCACACCCATCTTCTGTCTTATTCTTGATTGCTTTAGCTTTAGAGCAAAGTAAGCCTTCCAAATCACTGTCCCCTGAAGTTGATCAATTACCTTTATTGTATAATATGTTCCTCAACATAAAAAATACAAATTTGAGAAGCAATCTGCTAAATCCTATGAAAGCTCTCTGTGTATATACATAGATGAGTTTGAGGAGAAAGAAGACTTTAGAAACAATGTCTTTTCTTGCATAATTTATAGGAAACTTCTTTGCTCACAAGTTTTAAATGTTGTACTATATTTCTATTTTTTTTATAAGGCACCAAGATGGTTTGGAATGTATGTTATTATTATCTTTCTTTATCATTTTTACTTCTATGTCAATGCTATTTATTTTAAAACCACCTTATTCAAATGTTTATGTCTACTAGATATCATAAATTCCTTTTGTATACTGAATTTTTTAATCTATTGAGTAATTTGATAAATTTATACAGTCATGCTTATACTACTTGAGGCATTTTCTTTGCAGGGACATGTCATTGTATAGCAGTAAGTCACAAATGTGAGTGTTTTTCATCTCTACCAGGGTGACTGGGCATGTCTGAAAGTCATCTGTGCTCCTGCTGTTATTAGGCTCTGTCTGAGAAGATGAAGTCTTGTAACTATTAAAACAGACACATTTCCATGCACTGCAAAACCAAGAGTCTGAAAACAAAACAAACAATCAAAAAAAAAAAACCCCACAACTTCTTTTGAGGTATTTGTGGGTTATTTGCAGAAAGTAATCACATATATATATATATATATATATATATATATATATATATATATATATATATACATATATACATATATATACATATATACGTACATATGTGTATATATACATATATATGTGTGTGTATATATATATATATATATATATATATATGCAAATTAAAAACCAACAGTGTCCCAACATACATAAGTTATATAAACTGCATTCTTATAGCACTGAGTTACAGATATGAGAATTAGTAACAAGTGTTTTAGTAAAAAACTAAGAACAACTTGCCAACTGGAGACTATTTTCTTAAGTGCTTTATGTATTTAAAAATATCAACAATGCATTGACTTAGGATTGAACTCAAGAGGTGGGAAAGATACAGGAAAGGAGCCATAAGAACAACAAAGCAGACAACTGGTAGAACTAAACAGACATTTTTGAATGTTTCACTTCTATAAGTCAATAGACACAGCAAGGAAAAGACTGCAGTGAAGACATGAGAAGCACACCTTCAGCCAGGTGACAGTGACTTGGGTCAACAGTGCTGAGCCATGTTGGCAGGACATGTGGTAGGATGGGATGACAATGGCACCTGACCTCGGTGATCATCATTCCTCACGTCCACGATCCAGGTCTCATGTGGGAAAGGGGGAAGTTAAGATACTGCCTGAGTCTAAGTGTCAGATCATCCTAAACAAGGGTGTCTGAAAACCACCACAGCCAGGGAGGCATGGTGACTAAAGGAGGTAACACACCCTAGAGAGAGGTTGGGAACAGAGAAAACTTGCATAAAAACTAAAGATGTTCAAATGAAGTAATGATTCACGTCAGATGTGCCGTACCAATATCAGATGTGACCCAGTGGGATATACAGACATTTCTGCCATCTTTGCAATTTTTCTGAAGCTTTTTTGCAATTTTTGCTTCAGTTGCAACAAATTACCATAACTGGGAGGTTTAAAATGACACAAATCTATTCTCTTACAGTACTAAGGCTCAGAAATCCAAAATGAGTCTTAGAGGGTTAATGTTAAGGCTTCGACAGTCACCAGGGAGGTTCCATTCCTGCTTCAGGAGACTGCCCACGATGTCAACCTTCTGTTGTCATTGTGCTGTCTCCTCTGACTCACCTTAAGGGTCAATCACACAGTGTTAAGTCAGATAATCCAGGACCATCTCCCCATAAAAATCTTCCATTCGACCACACCTACAAAGTACACATTGCTATGTAACATTCCAGAAACATGAACATAGACATTTCAGGGCACTATCATTCAACCTATTCTACTATTCTAATGTGTGTGTGTGTGTGTGTGTGTGTGTGTGTGTGTGTGTGTGTGTGTGTGTGTATTTAAATTTCCACAGGAGCCAGAGTTGTTATATCTTCCTGGAGCTGGAATTCTAGGGTGTTGTGAGCCACCTGTCATAGGTGTGGAGGATCAGACTAGGTCCTCCACAAGAGTAGCATTTGATCGTAACTGCAGAGGTTAATTCTTCAGTCCTGAGCTATACTTTTTTTTTAAGGAAAAAAAAAAGTAGAATCGGGAGATGACTAAGTAAATAAAATGCTTGTCAAGTAAGCATGAAGATCTAAGTTTGACGATCCAGAACCCACATTAAGAAAAGACAGGCATGCATATTTGTAATCCCAGCTTTGGGGAGATAAGGGCAGGAGACTTCTTGGAGCTCACTGCCCAAATCAGTGAGATCAAGGTTCCATGAGAGACCTCGATTAATATGGAGAGGAACTGAGGAAGACGCCTGTTGTTGACCTTTGACCTTCACTTGCACGAGCACACATGCACATCTGTATCCATGCGTGAGGGTGTACAGGTTCAAAGGTCTGGAAAATCCAACTAAGATACAAAAGGGGGCATAAGAGCACCAAAGTCGGAGGGGATGTGGGACTGAGTAGAGATGCTTTCTGAGAGCATCATGGATATGATTATTTAATGCACCCCATGATTTAGGTAGCAATTTCTTGAGACAGGGTTTCTTGGGACAAGAGGACATGGAAAACAGACCAAATAAAGACTCAGGCAAAACGTGAAAGAAGGTCTGGGAGGAGCTGTTCTGCTACTGACATGGCAACTGCTTCTGTTAGCTCACTGATTCCTAGTAACAGGAGAGCTAAAATCTCAAGCCCTTGTGCAGCTCCAAAGCCCAGACACTCAGAGCATCCTTTGCTCTCTGTGAATGGTGGCTTGATTTTTCTCACACATTTAAAAAGCAGATTCCTCCCTTTCTTTTATATGAACTGTTCTACATGGTTCATGAGTAAATCCTCATAGCACCAAGCACATGCTCTCCACATCAGCTGTGTGATGCTAGCCCAGTCGTGAAGTCCTCTGGCCTCAGTTCCTTGTTGGTAAAATACAGACAATGCTGTATCGTGCAACACACAACAAATCTGAGAACTACATGGGAAAAATCCCACAGAATTAGTTGAGTGGAAGAAAGGCTGAGCTTATAAAAGTGTCCCAACTGCCATGGTCATATCTTTTGTCAAGCCTAAGAAAAATGGAGTAAAAATTTATTGTGTAGTTCAGTGGCAGTGTGCTTTCACACTACAAGTGAAGCCCTGGGTTCAGTCTACTTCTCCAGAAACAAACAGACAAACAAAAGCAAAAAACAGCAACAAAAACCAACCCAAACATAATAAAAAGAAAGTCATATATTCTGAAATTCTAAGTAATCTACCAGTCAACTGATATAACACTTTTTTTTTGCAAAGAAGAGCCTGCCATACCCAAGAAAATATCACATTGGTTATATAATATCTATAGTTCAAATTTTAAAAATTCATAATTATTATTAAATGTTGGAAGACATTGGTAAAAGTATTATAACAATTTGTAAAGAGAAAAGAATTATTTTGTTTACTGTAGATGGAAAACTAATTCCTTAAAACATTGAAGAATTCTTATAATAATAGCCATGTCATTACTTATTGGAAAAAATAAAAATAAAGACATTTTATTAACATCAGAAACAGAACAAGGAGTTTTATAATCCTCTCTCTATGTTAATATTGATTTATGAGTTCTTCATAGCAAAAAAATCAGAAATAGAAATGTTACTGGAAAAAAAGCATGAAGTCATTATTATTCAAGATCATACAATCACACACATAGAAAGACCCTAGAGAATTAGCTTAGAAATAATCAGGAATTCAGCAAGGTGAATGAGTACAGGTTCAAATGGTTTTCAGATATACCAACAGCAGTCAGAAAATATGACGTGGAAGATTTTTCTTCACAATAGTAACAGAAATATAAAACACCTAGAAATACAAGCCTAATAAAAAAAGGTGTCAGCCCTCTGGAAAAACACCATGAGAGGCTCTATAGGAACATAAAATATGACCTAAATAAACAGAAAGACATATGGTCTGTCTGTGGATGATTGTAAAGACCTTGTCTTTACCCACATTAGTTTTTAGGTTTAATGCAACCTAAACTCCCAGTGGAATTCTTTTCCTTTGGGTGGTTTTGCTGAAGATTCAAATGAGAATCTGAGACAAGCAACAGAAAATGTGAAGAGCTAAGCAAATGCAAAGATGCGAACTGGTGCATATGGAAGCTACGCTGCAAATTCATGACTGGTGCTGAGATGAGCAAGGATTGGGAGAAGAGAACAGGACAGTCCTGCAAGCGAGAATAATCTGTAATGTGTGATCTACAATACCACATCTGTGACATCACAGACCAAAGGAAAGATGAAAGAGTGTCCAGGTCAACACTTCCCTTGTCCATATGTCCCACACAAGAATCACCTCTGGGGCTGGAGAGATGGCTTAGTGGTTAAGAGCATTGACTGCTCTTCCAGAGGTCTTGAGTTCAATTCCCAGCAACCACATGGTGGCTTACAACCATCTGTAATGGGATCTGATGCCCTCTTCTGATGTATCTGAAGATAGCTTCAATGTTCTCATATAAATAAAAATAAATAAATCTTTTTTTTTTTAAAAGTCACCTCTAGTCATGTCTATAGGACACAACACACAGCAAAGAAAACAGCAATCGCACAAAGAAGTGAAGCTGTCTTAGTTATTATTCTACTGCTATGAAGAGACACCATGGCCAAGGCAACTTATAAGAGAAAGCATCTAATTGGAAGCATGCTTACAGTTTTAGAGGGTTAGTTCATGCTCAGCATGGTGGGCAGTATGGCGGCAGGCAGGCAGGCATGACCCTGGAGCAGTAGTTGAAACTGACATTTTGATTCACAGGCAGAGATTTGATTCAGGTGCAGAGAGGAAAAGAGTGAGACTGGGCATGGGCTGGGCTATTGAAACTTCAAATCACAATAAGGTCACATCTCCTATTCCTTCCCAAACAGTTCCACTAGATAGGGACTAAGCTTTCAAACATTTGAGACTATGGGAACCATTCTTCTTTTTTTTTTTTTTTTCTAACTAGTATCTCATTTATTTAAAGGTTCCTTTAAAGACATATAAAACAAAAAGTGGACTTTAAGCAAAACACACTGATAAACTATTTCTTTTTTATCTGTGTTCACATGGACAGTCCAACATGGTTAACTAAACTTTTCCCCTCATTATCAGCAGATGAACATAACACAATTTCATAGGCACGTGCATTGCTGCTGTTCCAGTCCCTCCTCCCCCAACCATGTCACCAGTAAGTACTACTTAGACCCCAGATTTTCTGCCTAGTTTGCCAGGTGTTAAAATAGGGAAAAGTGTACATGTAGAACACATGCAAATATATTGTTCCACATGTAATTCATATTCTCTAGTAAGTTATTATGCAAGGACTACGAACAGCTTTAAACTTTTAGATCAACATTCCTTTGTAACAAGATGGCTCAGAGCTGTGGAAATCCTTGGTATAACAACGTTAGCCGAATTGTCTCAGTCAAAAGTCAATAAGGTAAACCAGATGTAGTGACTCTCACCTGTAATCTTAGGTAGGAGGGCTTTAGTAAACTCCTGGCCCGCTTGAGCTATGGAGTTAGGATTAAGTCACTAATTATTTTTAGAGTAACGAATATTTCAAATTTGGTGATTTTTCTGTAATATAAGATTAAACATAATATGCTACTCTAATTTTTTTCTGCAAAATATTAAAAAGCCCAAATTTATAGGTTTAGTGGTGACAGTTAAGTAATAGATAAACCAAGTAAGAATAAGATAAATAAATAATGAGTAAGTAAATACATAGTAGCTTCTGGTTAGTTGAAGGGACAGCTGGTGATATCAGAGATGATATAATATTAAAATTATAGTGGCCAAATATGAATGATAACCTTGTGTGCTTTATCGGTTAGGTTCTTTCTTTCTTTCTTTCTTTCTTTCTTTCTTTCTTTCTTTCTTTCTTTTTATTGGATATTTTATTTGCATTTCAGATATTATCCCCTTACACCATTCTCCTGATCCCACCGCCCAGGAACTCCCTATTCCATCCCCCCTTTTTCTGCTCCTATGAGGATGTGCCCCCACCTACCCCCCACCTCCCACCTCCCCACCCTGGAATTCCCCCCCACTGGGTGTCCAGCCTTCATGGGACCAAGGACCTATGGGAGCCATTCTTATTTAAACCACAACAGAGGTGACATGGGAGGAAGATCCTCTAAGCAAGGAAAAGACTAAGACTCTCAACATAAATATTTAATCCCTTTCTCAAAAGTATCATTTCTTAAAACAAAAACAAAATCATTAAACAGCAAATTAGAATCAGCTTTGCCCCCTGGTGTCAGGAAAAAGGTGTGTGTGTATATGTGTGTTGGATATTTTTATGAACCTGTAAGAAAAAGACTAACAATTTCACAGAGTAGATAGCTAAACAGATATGGGAAATGTATGCTGTCAATGAAGGTTGGAGAAAGTTCACCTTTCTTCCATGTCCTAGTTACTGTTCTGTTGCTGTGGAGAGACTTCATGACCAATGCAACTCTTATAAAAGGAAGCATCTAATTGATGCTTAAAGTTTCAGAGGATGCTCTATTATCATTGTAAACAGGCATGGTGCTGGAATAGAAGCTGAAAGCTTTACATTCTGATCCATAGGCAGGGAGAGATAGAGAGAGAGAGAGAGAGAGAGAGAGAGAGAGAGAGAGAGAGAGAGAGAGAGAGAGACTGGGCCTGGTGTGGGTTTTTGAATCTCAAAGCCCATACCTCACTATACACTTCTATTAACACCATACCTATGCCAGTAAGGTCACACCTCCTAATCCTTCTAACTAATCCTTCTCAAACAGTTCCACACTCTGGTGACTAAACATTTAAATCTGTGAACCCATGTGAGACATTCTCATTCAAACCACCACATTCCACAATTAAACATTACTTGAACCTATTTAAGTGTCACTTCTGAGCTAGAGAGTGCCAAGCAGTCACTAATGTGTGTTGCTTGAGGAGTGTCCCAGGATGCTGTCTTCCTGTGATGGGGGAGCATTTAGCAGTGTGCTTAAGTAGACGAATCATCGTCTCTAGAATCCTTTCCCTAGGTATGAAAAAGACATTCTTTACTCAATTTATTTTTACATAAAAAACTGGGAACAAATGAACTGATGAATTATACTTGCATAGTTTAGATTCTGACACATAGGTAGTTTGAAGAATTGCAATTCTGAAAACATGTAGTGGTATGATAAATGTTCACAATATATTTTTAAATAAAAATGTAGAATTCAAAACTAAAGAAATTATTTCTGGTAGAGCAGAGCATGTTAGCTAGAGTTCTTAAATATATTTCCAATATCCCCTGTTTTCTAAGAATCATTATTTTCCTAATTAAAACAACAGCAACGACACTGTAGTGGATCTCGATGTGTTCTGTGTGCACCGTGTGAGGCTCATCTGAATGCTGGTCAAGGGACTAATGGGACTTTGAAAATCAAAAGACCTTGTTGTTGTTTGAGAAGGCTTCTTTTTTATTCTGAGATATGTAGTCTGTCTGTCTGTCTGTCTCTCTCTCTCTCTCTGTCTTTCCTTTCCCTGCCTGCCTCCCTCCCTCCCTCCCTCCCTCCCTCCCTCCCTCCCTCCCTCCCTCCCTCCTTTCCTCCAACTCATTCTATTTTTCTTCAGGAAACATTGTCATATCCACAGCTCATTTTATATATTACTCATATTTTAAAAAGATAAATGGATGGACTAGAGAGACAGCTTAGCAGTCAAAAGCACTAAATGCTCTTCCAGAGTACCTCGGGTTGATTCACACACACACATACACACACACATACACATACACTCTCTCTCTCTCTCTCTCTCTCTCTCTCCCTCTCTCTCTTTTTCTTTCTCACATACACACTCACACACACACTCTCACATACACACTCACATTCATACACACACTCACATACACACATACTCACACACACATACACTCATACACAAACTCATACACACATACATACACACTCACATACATACACTCACACACTCACATACACACACTCACACACTCTCTCACACACACACACTCTCACACACACTCTCACATACACATACACACACACACACACAAAACAATAACAACAACAACAACCATTACTAACTTCAATTCCAAGGGATCTGACTTCCTTAGGCACTGTATGTACATTATACAGAGACATGCATGCAAGCAAAATACCCCTATACATAAAATAAATGTATCTTAAATTTTAAAAAAGATAAAGAAATATATTTAAGGTTGACTTTTATTTAGACAAGCTCATGAAAAGATTTTTAGATTTCACTTTGCTAAAAATGAAAAGATGTTTGCACAGAATAACTTTTTGTTGCCTAGGTAGCAGGAATGCTCATAGCTCTATTAAATGGGCGATTTCTAAATAAACCTATTTCTATTCCTAAATTAAAGTGCTATTTCTAAGCAGCTAAGGAGGGAAGAGGATGTAGAGAAAGGTGAAAAAGAGGATCAGGCAATGACTGGAAATGAGAAAGTGTTGAGTGTACACAGCAACGGTTCAGTTTACACAACAGAAGTACTTCCTTCTCTCCCTGCAACACTTGAAGTGGATTTTGTTAATCTTTTGTTTTTATAATTTCCTATTTTTTCAGGAATACAAATATTTTTTAAAAAAATTACCTAGTGTATTTGTTGCTATTTAGTGTATTTGTTGTTTGTTGTATCAAAATGTCAACTAAAGAAACTTAAGTAAAGTTGGCTTATTTTGGCTCACAGTTTGAATGAATACAGTCGCTTGTGGCCAGGAAGGCGTGGTGCCAGGAAGGCGTGGTGCCGGGAGCAGGAGTCATGTGAATACACTGCAGCTTCAAGTCAGGAAGCAAACTGAGATGAATGATGAAGCTTGGCTTGCTTCTTTCTTTCATTTTGTTCAGTCTCAGGACTTGGGCTTAAACTACCACTGAAGTTCAAGTCTGTCTTCCTGTTATACCTATCTGGATGTCCCCACAGACACTCCCAGATTATTATAAATCCAGTCAAGTTGACAATGAAGATTAACCATCACGAGTCTACCTCTTGGAGACTTGACACAAAAATACATCACTTTTAAATTATAGCATTGTACCCTTTCCCTTAAAGGTTTATGTCCCCTTTATAATGTAAAATACATTCAGTCCAACTTCAAAAATCCTATAGCCTTTGACAGTTCCAACATTGCTCAAAAGTCCAAAGTCCCCTGTGAGTCTCAGGGCAAACTCTTAACTAAATACCTATACAAATTAAAAAGAAAGTTGTGTGCATACCTTGATGCAGAATAAATATTCCCATTTCCAAGGGGGAGAAATGAAAGAATAGGAAGGAAAGGCCAGACAAAAGCAAAACCAAGCAGAGCAAACACCGCTCTGTGTCTGTCTTGGTCTTGGGGTGGTATCATCTGGGCAATGGGTACAGGTGCTCCAGTCTCTTAATCCTCCAGTTCTGCTGCCTACAGCAGGTGGAGCTTCTCTCTCAGACTATCCCTCACTCATATGCCTGCAGCCTCCATTGCTAGATGTCTCGAGGTCCAGTTCAGGAATTGTTAACATCCTGGGAAGTTAGGTTTTTATCTTTACCTTCACAGTGTTACACAATGACCTCTGATGGTGTCCCGGCAGGGAATACCACACACTGGCTAGACTCAGCTGCTTTCTGAAACACTGGCACAAGCTCCTATAATTCTGTACCTTTTGCGTTTTGCATACCTATGAAACAAGTGCTGTGTGGGTAACCAAATTCTTCTGGCAGTTTAGCCCATAGCTATAGTGTCCTCTGTGAGGATTGGCTTCTGAGCCTGGGAAAACACTGTTGTGTTGGCTGGAAAGCCCCTGGTGATCTCAGTTCAGGCTGTTTCCCTTCAAATGAGTTGAGGACTTTCCCTTTCAACACGTTGAGGACTTTGGTAGGTTTTGCCTCAAGGAGCCTTTCTTATTTTCCCAGTGTAAGGTTTTTCCTTAATGGCAACAATCTCTTTAACAATTACAGTTGCTTCTCAGCACCCACCTTGCCTGAAACTTAGAAACTCCTACCTTTCCATGCTAAATGTCACATTTTAAATTTCTTTCTGCTTTGACTTTTCCTTATAGGCCTCAGTGAGTGCAGGGCAGTAACCAGGCAGCTACCTGAGTGCTATGCTGTCTTTAAAATTCCCCCAGCAAAATGGGCCAATACTTTCTGAATTAGCCTCACTCAAATTTGTAGGACGCATGTCGAAAGAAAACATGCTGAGTTGCAGCCAGAGTGTAACAGGAATACCTCTAGTCTACTTTTCAACAGTCTTTGCTCCCCTCTGAAAGCCTAGCCCTCACTATCCCAATACCTTGTATTTTTTGCCTCTCTCTCTCTCTCTCTCTCTCTCTCTCTCTCTCTCTCTCTCTCTCTCGTGAGTGCTTGTGCACATGCATGAGGGTTCTCATGTGCGCCTTGGTCAAAGGACAATCTGCTGAAGTCAATTCTTTCTTCTTACTATGATGATGTGGGGACTGAATTCAGGTCACCAGGCTTGACAGCAAGCACCTTTACCCACTGAACCATCCTGCCAGCCTTACTTTTCACCTTTCCATTGGTATTTTGACCTTTTGAACTTCCACCAGAATGGCTCATGAATCCTCTGTAGCGTTCTCGGACTTCTCTAGCCCTGGCTCCAAAGTTTTGGGTGATTGACAATTCAGTCAAGTTGACAATAAAAATTAACTATTATACACAAATAATTATAACGTTTATTTAAGTTGAATTACTTCCAATTTCATTCACTCTTTTCCTTGTTTTCTTTCTTCTTCCTTTATACTCTTATATGCTATTTTTAAATGTGTTCTTATAAATAAATGTTAGTATTTTCTTTAAATAAGTATTCTTGATTTGTCTTGAGAGAGCTTTTCTCTAAGTAGCCCAGGGTGGCCTTGAACTCATGATTCTCTTGTCTTTACCTATTGATTGATTGCTAGGATTACAGGCATGCACCACTAATTCAAGTTAAAATTTTAAATAAATATTTTTATCAGCTAAATTTATGTTGGGGGCCGACTTTTAGCAGAAAGCGGCTATCAGCTTTGCATCCATCTTGAGCCATATACCCTGACATGAGACTTGGATTACAATAGCCTACAACAGCTGAGCACACTCTGATAATCTTGGTTTAGATACCTTGGGTGTGTGAGATTAAAGGTGTGTGAGATTAAAGGAGTGTAACTTAAGAGTGACTTAGAAGTGTAGAGATCAGATTTAGAGACAAGACCTAAGGGCATGATTAAAGGTGTGACCAAAAGTCATGGCTTAGAAGTGAGACATATAAAAGGCAGAGACAGAACAGAACAGAGAATCAGACACAGCAGAGAGAAGACAGAGAAGCAGGCACTTGGAAGAGAACTTGGAAGAAGTAACTTGGAACTTGGAGGCACTAGGGACTAGAAACTTAGGACTTGAGACACTTAGAGGAAGAGAGACTGAAGAATAAATGGGATTAAAACACACTCTGTCTGGTCTCCATTCCTCGCGACCACCCTCACTCTCTCTCTCTTGCTGAACCCCGACTCTCAGACTGGAGCAGCAGCTTGGACCGGGATACAGTGGCCGCCAAATGCAGGGCAGCCTGGGCCTCAACATCTTGCTCGACATTTTTTGGCCGCCCGAACGTGAGGCTAGTGCGGTTCTCAACAAATTTATAATAAACATTTTTGAAAGAACTCTGATGCTTATACCCCAGTGTTAATTCTTCTGTGTTGTCTCATTTAGGGATTCTCTAGTCAGGGTCTAGTTTCTGTCATGCTCAACCACACACACACACACACACACACACACACACACACGCAAATATTCACACAAACTCACACACTTACATACACTCACACACATACATTCATTACACACACACATACATTATACACACTCATACACACACACTCACACACTTACATACACTCACACACATACATTCATTACACACACACATACATTATACACACTCATACACACACACTCACACACATAATACATATATTACACACATTCACATACACTCAGACACACTCACAGACATACATACATTACACACACCCACAAACCCACATAATACATTATACACACTCATACACATACTACACACACTCACAGATGTACATACATTACACACACATATGTACATACACACACATACATGCATTACACACACTCACACACACTCACATGTACAAACATATGCATACACACAAAATAAATAAATATATGATCAGTACGGGGCTTTTGTTGCCTCTTTCTTAAATAAGAACAGCAAAACTATTTAAACAAATACATAGTAAGCGCTATTAGAGACCAGACAGATTTCTTGGCATACAACAGTGACTGAATAAAACAGACCAAAGTCCTTGCTCACTTGTAGCTTACAGTCTAGTGACAAAAGAACAGAAAGTAGGTGAATTATTTAGGATTTAAAATGATACATGCCATAGATAAGATGAAGACAGGAAGGACAAGAGACTGAATGCAGGTGTGCAGTTTGGCTGGCCAGGAACGGCTTTACTACATGGTAACATTTGTGTAAAGACCCTAGAAAAAACTTTCCACACAAAGAGCCCACTGGATGCCAAGAAAAGTTAGTGAATTGTTATGCACACCTAGACACCTCTTTATGAAACTTGACGTCTGAGGTCCCAGTGGAAGCACAGGGAGAGGGTTTGGAAAGTTCACACTAGAATGGGGAAGGATCAGACTAGAATCACATTTTCCAACAGCAATGATAAATGCTAAGGGAAAAAAAAAGGATCAATATGTTTAAATTACGAAGGGAAAAGCCTCTTATCTAAAATATAGTGATCAGCCAAACAATCAATTCTGTAATAAAACATTCAGATATACTAGTACATTGAGAAGCTATTTCCCATGAATCCTCATTAGGAAGTTTCTTGAGGACGTTATTTTCAGCTGACTGGGAATATAAATTAAGAAGCACTGATGGAAAAATAGGTTTAGATGCTTCTAGCAGAGGAAATATAAATAAGTGTATGAGGTTGAGCAGAGAAAAGAGGTGAATCATGGCTCTGCTCCAGCTGAAACCCAATAAGTAGTCTACGGTCTAGTGTTGATCAATCAGGAGACAAGGTAAGTGATAGTAATTTCTATCACCAGTGTTGGTGTTCTAAATGGCAACTGAACCATCCGACTGACTCTCAGAAGTAAGGGCACAAGCAGTGGACAGGGAGGATGGGGGAGAGACAAAAGCAGAAGCCTTGGTAGTCATGCCAAGGCTAGATCGTTTGAAGCCAAGTAGGAATGAGAGAATCTCCTAAATCCAAAGGGCGCATGTGCAAGCCTCTTTCCAAGAGTGTATAGCACATGAAATAAATCAAAGCATTTCCCCTACCAGCAAACAAGTAAGGCACCTGCAGTACAGATTTAGCTGATGGCATACCTGCTATACAATACCCTGAAAACCAATTTGCTACTGTTTCATTCGTCTAGGATTTTTTATGTGTCTGTCACATATCTGGTACTGTTGAATTGGTTAAACTTAAAGATAAATAACAAATCTCACCCAGTAAAGATCTAGTCACATTAGGGAATCATAAGGAACCTGGTAAGGGGACACAGACAGGTAAAGTATTCATAAAGTATTTTCGGTGCTATGTCCTTGGGAGGACACCACAGGGAAGTGATTTGTAAGAAAATTGAGTTCAGATACAATTTGAAACATAGTATTAAAATTATGCTTTCATGAAAAGAAGTTTTCCTTTATATCCTTAAAAATACAGTGATTCCCTAGTGATTCTAACTTGGAAGAAATCCCAAATAAAGAAAAAACTACAGGGCTGATATGTGAAATTTTCAAAAATAAATCCACTCTAATGACAAAAGAGAATTAAGCAAAGATTCAGGTACTCACATACAACATAAATAATTTTGTAGAACTTCTTTTGGTGAATCATTTTAAAAAATATTCTGTAGTGTTCACTTTTAATTAAGCACAATACTGAATAATTCAGCAAGTACAATTTCTTCACAACATTGAGAAACTTAGTGAGTAGATTTGAGGTGATAATACTTCCTTCAGAGATCACAGTGAGACGCAAAGATGCCATACTTAACGTTACTAGCATCTTACAGGGATTTCTCTACATTACTGAGGTGATGGTGTTGCTGAAAATTGTTCTTTTAATCTTTGCCCTGGTGCAGGAAAATCCAGAGTGATCTGAGTACTCCAAACGCTGACTTGTTCGAGATCAAGAGGTGGTAAGCAGCAAAGAGCCTGAGCCTTAGAGATCCTGTCTGTTTTATTATATGGGAAACCGAGGCACAGAGAGTTTAGTGACTTGCTTAGTATTCTCCAGAAGAGTTTGCAGGGAGTCTCAGAGCCTTTTCACAGTGACTCTGGAAAGAACCATGTCTTTTAAAGCAAGAGACATTGATGAACAGGAAGCTCTTCCTCTCCTGGTTCTCCAAGTAATTTCAATGATGTGCTAACACACCCCAGTTTACAGATGCTAGGCACGGGGCACCTGGGCCATGCCAGCAAGGGTTTTCCTTCTCCCGAAAGCAGTTATTAGGTCAACCAGTCACAACAGATTGTTCTAGGTGCTGAACTCAGATTTATCTAAACTTGTATGTTCGGGTATAAACATTGTCTGGGTCAAGGTGATGTTTCCCTCCCTCTTCAACATTTCCTAACATATCAGATCATTTCCTGTTCTGATTCAGCAGTCTGCCACGTCCGACAATGGGGGAGAAGGTTAAAGGAAATGTTAATGTCGAAGTCAGGACATATAGAAGGGGGACTTCTGAGTTTTTCTACCACCTCTTCCTCTCTCACGTCCACAAGCGGGAAAGAGATGAACTTTCACCAGTGTTAACCCACACTCTGTTAGCTTGTTGACATAACTGATACCTTCAGGTCAGTCCTACAGTCAAGAGCAGGAAACATTTGTAAGTTGTCTGCACTCACATCCTTTCCCTCACCATGTCCTCTGTCACCATGTCCTGTTACAGAGAAATTCTGTCTTTCCCACCCAGGCCTTTTTTTTCTCCAATGCACTGAAAAGTCCATGACTTTGTATTCTCTGAGCTCCAGTTCCCTCACCTCTTAAATGGGGTACTGGTGTCTACAATGGGGCTCTTCTGGGGCGATGTATTTAGGTAATTTAAGCAGCAGAGGCCATTGACTATATATGCATAAGCCAGCATGCTCTTACCTAGTTCTCCTTGTTTTCTTCTCTCTTTATTCCCTCTTCCCTGCCTGGTTCTTCCTACCTCTAAACTGTCCCATCCCCATCCTATAGGAAACATAAACCACAGTGATCACAATCCCTGCTCTTTTGCAGATGTGTCTTTGGCTGTGTAGGATAACGAAACATCCAGATAAGGGTTGGAGGGAGACCCTTCCATATCTAAAATCCCACTATTCTGCTTTTGCACTCCCATACCATTCGGTGTGCTTGGCAACATTGTTTCTAGAGAGAATATTTTTCTTCGAGACATTGACTTTTAAATATTTCAGTTTAAAACCACCCATCCTGTTTCTTTTTAAATAGAGAATTAAAATGGCCTGTAGAGGTAGCTCAGAGGTTAGGAATACTGGTTGCTCTTCCAAAGGACCCAGGGTTTGATTACCAGCTCACACATAGTGGCTCACAACCAACTGTAACTGAAGAGCCAAGGGATTTGACTTCCTCCAAGGGCAACAGAAACACAGGTGATAAACAGACATAGATGCAGGCAAAACACCCATATAATAATAATAATAATAATAATAATAATAATAATAATAATAACATCAACAATGAATTCCATTAAAAAACAGAGAACTAAAATACCAAAGAAAACCACACATTTCCAGTGTGCTCTTTCATGCTGTTCTCTAGACAAGAAACTCAGGTTGATTTATGGTTCTTCATTTTCTAAAGAGAAGATCGACGCTCTTTTTTTCTTTTTACCTACAGCAAGTTTTGGGCTGAAGTAATTCTTCAAAGAGATAGATGCTTGGGAAATACCAAGAACTTCCCTACAAGCGGTGGTGTTTGTCACTGAGCTCCCGTTATGTCAGGTTCCACTCACCATCACACGATGACACTTGGTGTCACTTCAGGCTTTCTCATAATTTAGATACCAAGGACGCACACGCACAAGCACATGCACACACACACACACACACACACTGGAAAAAGAAGAGTTAAAAAGGAGCATGCCTCTGGAAACTTTCATCGATTATTAAAGTAGTGGCTCGTTTCTCCGCATTAGTGAACCATTTTAAGGAAAGAACATAGACTCAAAATAAATCACAAAGCAAAAGAAGTATGGTGAGCCTGGGGGACAAAGAAAGAGCAAGAGAGACAGTAAGAGAAGGAACTCAAGAGGGAAGAAGAAGAAACAGGGGTGAAAACAGAGTCTCTCCTAATTCGTGCATACAAATCTCCAATGGTCACACCAGCCCTACTCACAGATTTGTAAACACAGCCCTACTCATAGATTTGCAGAGTAAACACCATTTCTCTTCTCCTCACAGAGACTTCATAGCTGAAAGTCAAAACAACAGCTTAGACTTAGGGTTCAGCCCTTGCTAGTTAAAGGCACTATCCAATATAGATGAAGGAAAGGAGAGAAATTAGACAGCATGGTGTCATTACGGAGAAAATGGGGGACTAAATAATCTGTTGCACTGTGTGTGTTTTTCCAGGAGGCCTGGTTTCCCACACCCCACTGTCTCTTTCTGAAGGAAAATAGTCTCAGTCACATTTTATCCAAGCATTAGTTAAATCAAAATGGCCTGTCCAGATACTGACATGTAGTATTATTTAGTCTTTTTTTGTATGTGTGTGAAAATCTTTATTGGATATTTTATTTACATTTTAGATGCCATCCCCTTTCCCCATTTCCCCTCCCTAGAAAACCCCTATCCCATCCCACTTCTCCTTTTTGCTTTTATACTATTTTTAAAATGTTAATCAAAGGCTTTATAAGTTTGGTAATGCTCAATATCAATCAGAAGTGTAACCCAATACCCAATCTAGATATATCAACTATCTTTGACTGGTGGAGACATGTGAACACCTGCCTCCATGTCTGGACCCCTCTCTCTTTCTCTCTCATCACCTAGCTCCTCCTCTCCTTCTCCTCCTCCTCTCCTTACTCCTCCTCTCCTTACTCCTCCAAACTTAGCTCCTCCTACATATCACCCTTCCTGTTAAAATAAAACTTTTCTCTCAAAATACAGTTAGAGCATAACTATACCAATTTATGTCAGTAAGGTACAAGATAGACTTAATACCAGTCCATCATTTTGTTGACTAAGCAGAACCTCTGTCATCTCTCCTAAATAAAAGACTTAGTTCTGAACTTGGCTTTTTTTTTTTTTCTTGGCTTTAGAATGAATGTCAGCTGAAAACCATCCTCTCAAATCTTTTCTCTCAAAGTAAATAGCTGGGATTGGCTATGAGACTATAAGTCTTCAACCCCATCAGAAATCCAGAATGACTGAGTTAACTGAAATCATGGGAAGCACAAAGCATAGCTTCTAAAACATAGCCAATTTATAGAGACCACTGAACACCTGGACAGTCCCTATACTACAGAACATTGGAGCATCCGATCTTCAGCCTTCTGGCCCAGGATCATCTGACAGACCTAGAGATGCAGAATTATTAAGGGCTGATTACTCTGTCTTGGCAGATATAATCAGTCGACTATTCTGCAAATATGTCCTTTTCTGGACAGTAATTTGTCTGTAGATGAAAAAAGGCAATTCTTGCCTAGTGGGTGTCTCACCACAACTGGAGTAACTCCAAAGATGCTCAATTTCTTCTTAGAATCCAAGACAGGAAGCTGTCAGGAGCAGACAGGTCTCTAATCAAAATGGACATTAATACAGAAATGTTTGTAACATCAATTCTGTGGACTTCTGACATTTTGAAAACCAACTATCCATGTAAGGCAATCTGGACGATTGTTTGTTGACTCCTCTCAGCTAAATAAAATATAGAAAACACCCTAATAATAAACTCAAAGCCATGTATTTGCTATAGGCCCTTAACTCACAGGCTAACCATCTCAGATCAGTTTAAAAAGTTAAAGAAGGACTGGGTCTAAGCCTTGTATTCCTAAATGTGTTATATAGGCACAATACCTATAAAAGTAACAATATTAATCTCACTTTTATATCAATAAGAAGCTCATACCAATAAAAACCTTAAATTTGAAATCAAAGTAGATTTTGTACCATTTAAGAAATTATAACTTCACCTTAATAACAATTATACATATTTCTACAAATAGGTTATGGCTATGCAATAAATCCTAGCTAATCCTCCCTGTTCCACTAAAACCACTAGTTTTCCCTAGAAAGACAGCCCAATATTAACCACCTCAGTCCCCAAGCCCAGGGAATAGGGGTGCCGACTCTTCATTAACTTCTTCAAGCTGATTATGGGCATTGAGATATTAGAAGAGGGGTTGGGGGAAGAGTAAATTGATAAGCCTCTGATGTCTGTGTCTTCACTGCATCCAGTTACAATTCCAGGACATTAGAGGTTCAAGCATGTCTGCTCAGCTCACTTGATGAGTAGATACACCAAGGCTATGTATTCTGTAATATACAATTCTCATAACAAATTTTAGAATCAAGATAATTTTTTGTTTGAATTCTGGAATCTAGTCTTCTGGTGGCTTGCCTCTGTCATTTCTAATCCATATAATTCTGGGAGTTTCTATGAGGGTATACTCCCACCATCCTCCCATTTTCACCTCCCTGCTCTCAAATTCCACAACACTAGGGAACCCAAACTTTCACGTACCAAGGCCCTCTACTTCCACTGATGCCTAACCCCTTACCCCATTCCTCCCCTCCAATTACTATGAAGGTGTGCTCCCAACATCCTCTCATTCCCACCTCCCTGCTCTTGCAATTCCCCAACACTAGGAAATCCAAACTTTCAAGTACCAAGGCTGTCCACTCCCACTGATGCCTGTCAAGGCCACCCTCAACTACCTATACAGGTGGAGCCATGAGTTCCTCCCTTTGTGTTCTCGGGCTGGAGATTTTAGAATGGCTACTCCAGCTTGTTTCTTAGGACCATTTGCTTGAAAAATTGTTTTCCACCCTTTTACTCTAAGATAGAGTCTGTCTTTGTCACTGAGGTGGATTTCCTGTATGTAGCAAAATGCTAAACCCTGTTTATGTATCCAGTCCATTAGCCTATGTGTTTTAATTGGGGGATTGAGTCCACTGATGTTAAGAAATGTTAAGGAACAGTGATTGTTGCTTCTTGTTATTTTTGTTATTAGAGGTGAAATTATTTTTGTGTGGCTATCTTCTTTTGGATTTGTTGGAAGAGGGTTACTTTCTTGCTCTTTCTAGGGTATAATTTCCCTCCTTGTATTGAAGCTTTCCTGCTATTATCCTTTGTAATGCTGGGTTTGTGGGAAGATATTGTGTAAATTTGGTTTTGTTGTGGAATATCTTGGTTTCTCCATCTGTGGTAATTGAGAGTTTTGCTGGGTTCAGTAGCCTGGGCTGGCATTTGTGTTCTCTTAGGGTCTGTATGACATCTGTCCAGCATCTTCTAGCTTTTATAGTATCTGGTGAGAAGTCTGGTGTAATTCTGATAGGTCTGCCTTAATATGTTACTTGGCCTTTCTCCATTACTGCATATAATATTCTTTCTTTGTTTTGTGCACTTGGTTTTTGATTATTATGTGACAGGAGGT
Organism: Arvicanthis niloticus; assembly: GCF_011762505.2. Taxonomy (NCBI): domain Eukaryota; kingdom Metazoa; phylum Chordata; class Mammalia; order Rodentia; family Muridae; genus Arvicanthis; species Arvicanthis niloticus. The sequence continues at coordinate 39,423,472 of NC_047667.1, forward strand.
ATTTCTTTTCTGGTCTAGTCTATTTGGTGTTCTATAGGCTTCTTGTATGTTTATGGGCATCTCATTCTTTAGGTTAGGGAAGTTTTCTTCTATAATTTTGTTGAACATATTTATTGGACCTTTATGTTGGGAATCTTCACTCTCATCTATACCTATTACCCTTAGGTTTGGTCTCCTTATTGTGTCCTGTATTTCCTGGATATTTTGTGTTAAGAACTTTTTGCATTTTGTATTTTCTTTGACAACTGTGTCAATATTTTCTATGCTATCTTCTGCACCTGAGACTCTCTCTTCTATCTCTTATATTCTGTTGGTGATGCTTGTGTCTGTGACATCCTGTCCTGGATGGTTTTGTTCAATTCCTTCACCTGTTCGGTTGTGTTCTCTTGTAATTCTTTAAGGGATTTTTGTGTTTCCACTCTAAGGGCTTCTACCTGTCTACCTGTGTTCTCCTCAAATTCTTTGAGAGTGTTATTTATGTCCTTCTTAAAGTCCTCTATCATCATCATTAGAAGTGATTTTTAAATCTGAATCTTGCTTTGCTGGTGATATGGGGAATTCAGGACTTTCTAGTGTGGGAGAACTAGTTTCTAATGATGCCAAGTACCCTGGGTTACTGATGCTTATGTTCTTGCGCTTGCCTTTTGCCACCTGGATCTCCTTAGTGCTACCTGCCCTGTCTCTGACTAGAGCCTGTCTTTCCTATTATCTTGGTTTTATCAGAACTGTGTGGGGTGGGTGTTACTACTGGGGTAAGAGCTGGGGCCCAAAATCTGCTCAGTGCTCATGGCCAGGAGTGACTGCCTGGGTCCTAGTGGGTTTCAGTTACTCCCTGTTTGGGGAGAGCGTTGCTGTCTGCTTACTTAAGATAATGCCAGGTTTAGAGTACCTGGGTGCCCTGCTTCCTCTGGGTTCTTAGAGATTGGGGGCAGAGCTGCCACCCGGGATCTGCTCAGTGTTCAGGCCCAGACCGGAAGGAACCTTATTTAGTCTTAAGAAGAAAGGAAAGTCTGATGATATTCTCCTACAACATGGATAAATCTTAAGACGTTGAATAAATAAGTCAATCACAAAAGCTAACTTTTTGTTGAGCTATTATGACATTTAATTCAGGAAGCAGAAAGGCAGGTGCTCACATCTGGGTTGGACTTACTGGTTTTTTGAGAATGGATTTTATTAACCCAGACTGGCCTATAATTCACTGTGAATGGCTGTCTGGCCTTGAACTGGTGATCTTCCTGCCCCAGCTTCTTGAGTTCAGGACATGTAACTCATGGCAGCTGGACTTAGTGTATATTAGGTCAGAGTTCCAGTTTCTAAGACACACAGAGCTCTGTGGATAGGCTTCGGTGATGGTTACAGAACGACACGGACACCCTTGATGCCACTAAGTGGGTTAGGGGTAACACCTTCCATTCTATGTGCATTTTAACCATTAGTAAAATGAAACACTCAAACATGGAATCTATTACCACCTTGTAATGCAGGGGAGACAGCTGGTTTACAGAAATGAAGCTGCTTCTTGACAAACTGGCATGCAGAAAGGGAAGAGGAGTAGCAACCATGGCGAAAGGTTCTTGTTTTCTCAGTTATTACATTAATGTTCTCTTGTCTATCAAAAGCTCTATGGGGAAAATGTTACCATGAAACCGAAGCTTGGGGCTTATCAACTTCATTGCTCTTCCCATGTGGGGTAAGAACTTTAGTGCCAAGGTGGTAGGAACAAAGTCTAGGGTGCACTTGTTTAAAGGCTAGTTTTGACTTTGAGGAGATAGTCATTAAAACCTTGTATGTAGGAACCGAGAGACCTCTCAGCAGGTAAAAGTGTTTGACACCCCGAGTTTGATCCCTGGAAAATCTGAATGCAGTAACACACATCTGTAATCTTGGCACTCCTCCAGAGAGAAGGAAGGTGAAGACCCTTCCTTATCACCCATAAGTTCAGGGGCTGGATAGCCTGGAGCCCTAAGCCTGGCAGGAACAAAAGAGGCTTTGTCCCAACAAAGGGAAGGAGAGAACACAGACATTGTTCAGTTTGGGGAGGAGAAAGCCAAGAGAGAATCTTCCTCATGAAACAAGAGAGCTAGAAGATCTAAGGGAATGAGAAGTCCCCCTTAACTCCTGGAGATGGTTTTGGGTTTGCTGTCTGCTCTGAATTCTGAATTCGGAAGCACAACAACAGCATGAAACATACTGCTCTAAGCCTGTCCTTCTGAGGATGGCCAGAGGTACCTATTATGGTAGTGGAGCGTTTAGCATTAACTGTGATAGAAGATCACATAACACATATGCAGCTCAGTCTCCATGTGGGACCCAGGGGGGATGTTCCTAAAGCTGGTGCCTGATGGTGGAATCTGTTCCCCAACAGGGCTGCCTTGTCTGGCCTCAGTGGGAGAGGATGCGCCTAATCCTGTAGAGACTTGATGCACCAGAGTAGGGGGCTATGGGATGGCACCTTCTCAGAGGAGACTCTGTAAGGAGAGGGCAGAGTTTGGGATGTAAACAAACAAACAAACAAAGAATAAAACAAAACAGATGACTACATAGTTTAAAATTTAATAAAAGACATGGGGATGAGGTCTTCACCTGTGGGCAGTATGCACTGTATCCCTGTTGTCTGGTGGATGAGTAAAAAGGTCCTGGAATAAAGTCCTTAGTGCTGGGTTTGGTCTGTCATTAACTGCCTTCTAACTATCTCTCCTTAAAACTTCCTTGCTAGCTTTTACAAGCCTCAGTTTCCAAAGTAGGAGTACTAATGCCAATTCTACAAGAGTGTCAAAGTATGAATTATACTTAAAGAGACAGATTATGAGAAGGTGATTGGTATACTTGGATTTAATAGAGAATGATTGATAATCTGGTGTGAAAAAAATCACTTAGTTTTCAAGTAACTAATTTTCTTAGTGTCTGAACAAGTTAGGCAAGTTCAAGTCTAACCAGATCCAAGACAAAACTGCTAATAAGGAAAGCAAATGTCTGATTTAAAAGTTAAATATGGTCTGGGTGTGGTGGTGTAATCTTTTAATCATAGAACTTGGAAGGCAGAGGCAGGCAGATCTCTGTGAGTTTGAGGCCAGCCTGGTCTACATAGCAAGTTCCAGGCCAGCCAAGGCTAAATAGTGAGATTCTGCCTCAAACAAAACCAAAGCCAAATATCCAAAACAATAATATAGAAAAAAAAAAAAAACCAATTAAGCCTTTGAAGCAATGTCTGACAGGACATTAATATCAGATGGTGATTCAGTAATCAAATTAAGTTGGTTTCCTAACTATATTTTCTCACAATTTAGGCTGATTTAAAAAAATTTCTTAGTCTAAAATCTTTAAAAATAAATGATGGGTAGTGGCTAATGATATTTATAAAAGAAATACCTTATAGTACAAACATTTATTAGTATTTTATGTACATAGTAAGGGAAGCTGTTCACTTGGGTTTTGCTGCTAAGTGGGCAGATTGAGAACACATCTAATATAAAGCCACCTCTCTCTCTCTCTCTCTCTCTCTCTCTCTCTCTCTCTCTCTCTCTCTCTCTCTCTGTGTGTGTGTGTGTATATATGTGCGCATGCATGTGAGCTTGTGTCTATGAAGGTCAGATACTGACATTCAATGTCTTCCTCAGTTGCTTTCCACCTTATTTTTGTGAGACATGTTGTCAGTCATCGAACTGAGAAATCAATAAGCTAGACTGGTTGACCACAAGCCTCAGAGATTCTCCTGCCTCTGCCTCTGCCTCCCAGCACGCTGCCACAAAAGAATTTTACATAGGTGCCTGGCGTTAGAACTCAGGTTTGCAACATGTACTTTAGCAACTGAACCATCTCTCCAGCCCTTCTTCTGAGCAACTGGCCTTTGCAATATCCTAACAAGTTTTCCTTTTATTAAATAAGATCAGTTTGAAGATGAGGTTTTTAATTTCTGACCAGAACCTGTCAGTATTGTACTGATGAGGGTAAGCTGGAGCGTGAAGGAGTCATGCCTCTTTTTGGTGCTGCTGTGTGTAAATGTCCTATGCCAGCACCCTGAATCTTCACATGACCTTCGAGAGGGGCAGCTTCATAGACTCTTCCCCACGCTGTCAGGCAGGCTTCCAGACCACTAATTGTTGCTGTTATTCCATGAATAACAACCGTTAGTTGGGTAAGAAAGTGATACCAAGACTTGAGAACTATGAGAAAATAGATATTTAGTGGCAAAACACGATTGTACATTTACAGTCATGAAAACCGTTAGCTGTCTACTTGCAACTGACTTCATGTTGTTGCTTTTGTGAAAGAAACAAGATCATGCTACAGAGTACTGAAAGCGCCCAGAAGCCAGCCTGATGCTGGTTTTCCACAGGAGGAAGCAATTGCTTCTTGGAGTTTCGGCCAGGATCAAGTGTAAGCAACAAGGTGTTGCACCGTTTTATCAATAATGAATCCTTAAACATACTGGACCCCTGGGTTAGAAGGTGTGATAACATTCTTAAAGACAACAATCACAAGGTTTTTTTTTTCTTTTGTCAATGCACACCTGACAGTGAAGATAATTCATAGATAATGAAGATTTGCTGACAATATTTTTTTAAAAATTGAATTATGGTAGAATGACAGAATTACAATAGAATTAATTACTGATCAGAGCCCTCAAGGCTAACTGGACATTTGGTGGTACATGACTGGCTATTTTTGTCATTATTGACATTTATATTTCCTAAGAGTCACAGGGAAGGGAGTAAAAGCAATCAAGGAATCAAAATGGTAGGTACTTTCCCCAGACATTTAATTTCCATATGTAAAAATATAGTCTTGATAAAAAATAGACTTTTTTCTTTCCTTCTGCTTCCTGTCAATTATGGACTTAGAGGTGATGGTGGGACCATTTAGGACTTAAGCTGAACATGACATACTAATTTTGTCATTTGGAGTCTGCTAGTACCAAAATTCCAGTTGTGATTTGGAACATGGTAAAAAAAAAATGTTGCAAATATTCACTAATAAGGAAGCAGTTCCCCTCGGCTCCCCTGGCTGCCCAGTTGTACATCTGCTCCATTCCTAGACCTAAGAGCCAAGCATCAGCCTCCCCTCTTCTTTAGCTCACACATTTCCTTGTCTTGTTTATTTTACATTTAAATCAACTTTAGAGGTCTCTGAAGGAATTTGTTTTCCACTAGATGCCACATGATGAAACTTCATGTCACCAGCTTTTTTTAAAATGCTAACTGCTCATTCCCTATTGTAGTCTGATATTGTTACTCAACTACTGTAAATAAATGCCACTAACAACATGTCAGTTGACGCTCAAAGCATCTGTGAATGGTTTTTACTTCTCAGAAAACAGTTTCATCTTTATCAGCAACAGATGAAGAATGACCATATCTGGCACCGTGGCAATCTATGATGGGTCCAACATATGTATTTTCAATTATGCTCCTCAAAGCATTTACTGAAAGATACATTTTAATTGACTTAATAATACCTAATAGGATTGTGATTTATGACTGAGTATATGAATCTAAAGATTGTTAAAGGATTTTTTTAAAGGTATTAAAGAATTGAGAGGGTTCCTAGAAGCCAAAGGTTGCCAAATAAAAAGTTCAGAGTAAGGTGTGGGATATCTGCCCTCAACTTGTTTCTTGAGAGTGGGGGGTTCCTGGAGACCTCAAAACAATACAGGTTATGACTATTACTTGTGGTTGGCCACCAGAACTTGATGGTAAGACTCTACTGTTGAAGATACCACACATACTGACCACAGAACATGGCCTCAGGGGTGAACCTACTACTATTATTTTGCAGAATGGACATGGTATCAAACTCCAGTCCCTGTACACATAGATTAGTGTAACTTTCAGATCTCATCAGAGACATGTTTTTTTGGACTTCGGATGCTGCTTAGTGCAGGAACTCAAAGCTGGTCTTGAGTGTCTGGGGGATGCTCAGCCACAACTGGAGCATCTATATCACATCTTCTTCTACTGAGGCCTTGGGGAAAGAAGGAAGTGGGAAGGTTGTAAGAGCCAGTGTTCAGGGAAGACCATAGACATATTGTCTTCTGGACACGGCAGGACCACTGCTCTATGGATTCATGGCAGCTGTGGTTGCCTGTACAAGTCCTGCCCAAGATCAAGTCAGTCAACAGCCTACCACAGAGAGGACAGGGACTCATGAGTCCCTACCCCTAGCTAAGAAGTTGTTGGCAGATTTTGGAAGAGGCAAAGTGAATTTTCTTTAAGGATGTGACTCCAACCATGCTCCAATGAATGACTTTACAGCCACAAGTATATGGACAATACAAATTAAAATCAATAAGCTACACAATAAAAAAAAATGGCCATGAAGTGGGGGGGGGGGGGGAGGGAGGAAGGTGGGAAGTGGATATGGGAGACATTAGGGGAGAAGTTGGAGTGAAAGTGATCAAAATACATTGCATGTAAGCATGAAATTCTCAAAATATCAGTAAAATATGACCTAAGAAATGGGAGGGTAATGGCTAGCACGTGAATACAGAATCATGTCATATCTTTTCTTATTTTGTGAAAAGTATAGAAAAAAACAAGAAGAAGGAGAAGAAGAAGAAGAAGAAGAAGAAGAAGAAGAAGAAGAAGAAGAAGAAGAAGAAGAAGAAGAAGAAGAAGAAGAGAAGGAGGAGGAAGAAGAAGAAGAGGAGGAAGAAGAGGAGGAGGAGGAGAAGAAGGAGAAGAAGGAGGAGAAGGAGAAGAAGGAGAAGAAGAGAAGGAGAAGGAGGAGGAAGAAGAAGAAGAGGAGGAAGAAGAGGAGAAGAAGGAGGAGAAGGAGAAGAAGGAGGAGAAGGAGAAGAAGAAATAATCATCTTTGGAGCCAAACTATTGTTTGTAAGACAAACAAGGAAATGTGACCTTGAAGCCATAAAGAGAGGTTTCCTAATAGAAAAACCTAGAAGGTAGCAGAGATCAATCTGAAGCTTGAAAACGCATTCAGTGAATTCGTCCTTGTAGACAGTAGTAGAGTAGAGGTGAGAACTCAGGAAACGAGCCTGCTGCTGCTCACTGGGCAGACAGGGCATATTCAGCAGTGTGAACAACCTGGGCCCTACCCCAAAGCACAAAAACCATCTAAGCAACATGCAAACAGGATTCTCGCATGTCTGAGGAACTGCCTAGGACCAGGTTCTCTTCTTTCTTGTATCTGAATTAAGTAATTAAGTATTAAAATCAACACAAAGGAAGTATTCTAAGTTCCAAGTGAGAGGGCTGTAAATGAAACCCCAATTGCTGGGTGGTGGTGGCTCAGACTTTGACCCCAGTGCTGGAGAGGCAGAGGCAGGTGGATCTCTGAGTTTGAGGCCAGCCTGGTCTACAGAGTGAGTTCTAGGACAGCCAAGGATACACAGAGAAACACTGCCTCAAAGAAAGGAAAACACAACACATACAGAGACAGACAGACAGACACAGACATACACAGACAGACACAGACAGACACACAGACACACAAACAGACACAGACACAAGAAACCACAATTATGAACTTTCTGAAAACCAAAATCTTGAAAGTATGGGGAAGCAGGGGGCAGAGAAGACACACTACTCAGTAAGATGCCTGCCACCTTCTAAAAAGACAAATGAAAGCCAGAATATAGTGCAATGACGCATTAAGAGTCAAAGAAAATACAGAAGCTACCAATTCAAACCTGAAATAGTTAATCCTGTGAAATTACCCTCTAAATGTGAAAATGAAATACACATCTTCCTAAAGAAACAAAACCAGGACTCACCATCAAGGGGCCTATACAGAAATAGGTGCTAAAGGGAATTCTTCAGACAGAAGGGAAATTATCCCCCAAATCTGAGAAAGAATGGAGTGTAGTAATACAGAAAGAAAGGAGGTATCTGCTACAGAAGTGCTCTCTTGTTGGTTTTAATATATGCAGAAACAATTAATGAAAACTCTAAGGCAAAATCAGGAGGGGGACATTGTTACAGTTTTAGTGTTATATAGATCTACTGTAAGAAATAAAATAAAATAAAATAAAATAAAATAAAATATCCCATTGAATTGGTTGGCCCAATCCTCGTGTCTCCTGGGAAGCCCTTTGGATAGCCCTGGGGAGTTAGTTACATACAGGAGAACCAACTAAGGCAAGCACTTGAACTCAGCCAAGGCATGCCAAGTGAATTTGTCCGTATTATCAAACTCTTGGGCAGGATAAAGGTATCATGTCCTGGTTTCTGTGGAGTTTGTGGGGAAGGAGCAAAAAGAAATTCAGTTATCAGTTTAGCAGAGGAAGAAAGAAACTGGCACCCTCCCTCCCATCCTTTTTAGTAATATTAACATAGATTGCCTACACGTTGTCGAGGTCTTGAAAACCTTTAGGAATTGAGTGTAAGGAAATAAGGCTTACCTGCTAAGTACTTGTTAATCATAGATTAATGGATACCTTTTCAAAGATGAGACTTTTAGTATCTACTTCTTTCTTTTGGTGTGTCTAATGTGCTACTTAAAAAGCTATTAAATCTTTAACTTTGGGTGTTTCTTTTTTTTCTTTCTATATGTAAATTCTATTGATTTTTCCTAAAAGAAAATTTCTTTTGTGTGGCATGTGTATGCACGCATGCTCAGACATACATCTACGAGATTGGAGGCCAGAGGCTGCTTCTTAGGAGCCTACCGCCTTCTTGTTTTGAGACAAGGTCTCTCACTGGGACTTGTGTCTTGCCAACTACACTAGGCTGGCTGGCCAGTGAACTCCAGGAACCCACCCCTCTTCACTCTCCCCATGCTGGGTTTACAAGTGTGTGACATCAGGCCTGGCTTTTAATGTAAGTACTAGGATCAAACTCAGGTATTCATGCTCTTGTGACAAGTACTTTATTGACTGAGCCATCTCCCCAGCCCTAAAACATATTTTTGAAAAATGCCTTCTTGAAAAAAGACCACACCACAGTGTGGTTGTTACAGTCCTACTCAGAAGGGGGGAAGAAAATAATCTTGGGAAGTAGAGGGATCTGGGGGAGAGAGAGAGAGGAGGGGGAAGGAAAAGGAGGGGCTGGTTCAGACAGAAGGAAGTGGGGAGAAGTACAGAGGGTCAGGAATTTGAAAGGAGGAGAGTAGCAGTGGGGGAGAGGGAATTGGGGGGAGCCACCAGAAAGGCCCAGATGCCAGGGACCCAAGAGGTTCCCAAGATCCAACAGGGAAGACATTAACCGAAATACCCAACAAAGGAGAGATAGAACTTGTAGAGACCATATCCAGTGGATAGGTACGGCCCCCAGTTGAGAGATGGGGCCAACCACCCACTTCAAAAATATTAATCCAGAATTTCTCCTGTCTAAAGGAAGTGCAGGAACAAAGAGTTGAATAGAGACTGAAGGGAAGGCCATCCAGAGACCGCCCTACCTAGGGATCCATCCCATCTGCAGACACCAAACCCAGACACTATTGCTGATGCCAAGAAATGCTTGCCGACAGGAGCCTGGTATAGCTGTCCCCTGAGAAGCTCTGCCAGAGCCTGGTCAATACAGATGCGGATGCTTGCAGCCAAACATTGGACTGAGCATGGGGTCCCCAATGGAGGAGTCAGAGAAAGGACTGAAGGAGCTGAAGGGGATTGCAACCCCATAGGAAGGGCAACAACATCAACCAACCAGACCCCCCAGAGATCCCAGGGACTAAACCACCAACCAAAGAGTATACAAGGAGGGACCCATGGCCCCAGCTGCATATATAACAAAGGAATTGCCTTATCTGGCATCACTGAGAGTGGAGCCCCTTGGTCCTGTGGAGGCTTGATGACCCAGAGTAGGGGAATGCTAGGGAGGTGAGGCAGGAGTGGGTGGGTAGGTGGGGGAGCACCCTCATAGTGGCTGGGGCTGGGGAGAGGGGTTGGGGGTTTGTGGAGGGGCAACTGGGAAGGGGGATAACATTTGAAATGTCAATCAATAAAATAACCAATAAAAATGAAAAAAAATAAGCAGACTATCAGAGAGAGAGGGAGGGAAGGAGGGAGGGAGGGAGGGAAGGAGGGAGGGAGGGAGGGAAGGAGGGAGAGAGAGAGAGAGAGAGACAAAGAGAGAGAGAGAGAGAGAGAGAGAGAGAGAGAGAGAGAGAGAGAGACCTTCTTAGTACAGCCTAGTGGCTCATGCCTTTAATCTTATCACTCAGACGCAGAGGCAACTGGCTCTCTGTGTGTTCAAGGTCAGCCTACTCTACAAAGTAAGTTAGTTCCAGGCTAGCCAGGGTGGAATGCTGAGACCCTGCCTCACTCCCTTTCCTCCCAAACAAGCAACAAAAACCATTTTCTTCTGTGAAGCCTGATCTTTTCTCTCTAGGAATAGTAAGCATTCTTGCTGTATAATTTGTCTCTGGCTTCTTTGACTCTTTGACTGGACTTGGTCCTTGGAAAATCATTTTAAGACCTAGGATGAAATGAATGAATCTTCTTCCAAAGAGGGTCTCTATATATGCTTCTGAAGATGCCCGGAGGACTCCTTTAATGTCAGATTCCAGGCTTCAGGATCTTTGATCCAAAGGAGATGTGAATTCTATCTGTTGGTCCATAGGAGACATTCATTACTTCTGGCTCTCTTTTATTCCAGAAATTTTCTTTAAATTTATTGTAAGAATGAATTTTAAATGCATTTTGTGACTTACATAAGATCTAGCCCTTGATGGCTGTCCTAATTACTCCAAGAAGCTCTCAGAATTAACCCAACTTTACTGAAGTGAAAATGCATTAGGACAATATTTGCTTCTGCTTGTGTTGCCTATTTTTCCTGCATGGAGTCCAGTAATTCTTGTCTACCTTGTTAACACTGGATGCTTTTAGGTGTGTGTTTTTATATTATATTCAGCATTTCAATACGATAATTAATCTAGTTGTCAAAGTAATAATTAATAATAATATAATAATTAATCTAACAATTAAAGTTATCTAACTTTGCTTGTTACTCCCTAAAATGGGACTTCTAAGGCAGCAAATAACTTCACCGTGTCCACACAGTTTCACCAAATTGAGAGTTCAAGTAGATAAAGTGTATCTTGCTTCCTGCAATTGTTATACGTTACCATTTTGATCTTTGTTTAAAAAAATAAAAAGCAGGAGAAAGAAACCCAGATGGTGTTCTTGCTACCATCATATGTGAGTGCTATACACTATTCAGACAGACAGAAGGTATTATAACTTTATATTTAAAAAGATGTTGACACATTATGAATACAATCTCAAATGTCTGATTTATAAATAAAGTTTTATTGAAACATTATTTATTTAAAAAACCCTGACACTCACTTTTTAATGCATGGTGTATGTATGATTGCTTTTGTGCTCCAGAGGTGAAGTTGAATAGCTGCCATGACACCTGTGTGGCCACAAAATCAACAATACTTACTTCTGGTTATCAAGAGGTGTTGCCTGCTTGATTTAACTTCTACAAACAAGTCAAATCATTTCCATGTTATTTCCATACAGTTTTAAATCCTGGAAACTTTGACTCTCTGTGAGTCACATGGAGAAATAGAAGAAAGAGATAGCCGGAAAAAAAAAAAAACCCACAGACTTCCAAGTAGCAACGGGTCTGTTGAGTTCCTCCCCCACACGGGTCTTAGCTGTCTTCTTAGTGTTTCTCTTCCCTTCCAGAGTGTATTTTACTTCTGAAGCCAAGAAGTGTTTCATTTACCTGTTCATCTCTGTTTCATTTACCTGTGCTTCTGGGGCCCTGAACAGCTGAGAGAAGGCTTAGAGGAAGAGGACCGTCACACACAACAAACGCAGATAAATCCAGGCACCGGTCCTAGGTGGTAGAGAGAGAGACTTCAGTAGATTTGGTGGCAGAGCTGTGCTTCAGTGGGACATGCATGTGATTTCCTGTTTCTATTTCTCCGTGTGGCTGGAGCCCATCACACTGAGACAAGGTTGCTGGGCCTTTCCTGCTTCTCAGGAATAAGTGATATATGTGGACCTTAGTAGGAAAAGCAAAAGCAAAGAACCGGGAAAGGGAAGTTGCTTTCTGAGTCCAGGAAGGGGCTGCCACTCCTGTGTGCCGGTAATGAGCAGATGTCCTGCTTCTGCTGACAGTATCAGGTATGCTTCTGCTTGGCTCCTGTTGAGCACAGCTGTATGTGGCCAGAGGGAAGGCCTTTCATTCTGCCATTGTTAAGGATTCTGGGGGTGGTGGTAGGGGGGAGGTTCTGTGCAGACCCATCTTAACAGGGAAAGCCACAGAGACAAGCGGGTTGAAATATGTTTTCCTAGATGAGCAAGAGCCATAAAAAAGCACGAGTCTTGTTCTGAACACAGTAGTGCCACTAGATAACAACAGAGAACAAAGTGGTTTCCCCTGACCCAGATCCCCACTGGACAGATGTCTTCCTCGATAGGAGAGTGAGAAACAGGCATTGGGGTCCATGAGTGAGGAATAGAAATACTGATATCATTTCTTTATAGAAAATCAGCTGTCTTACAGCCACATCCCTTTGCTTATTAATCCATCTGAAATTTCCCAGGAGATTTCGAGCTGGCTCTTTGCCTGCTGATGAATCTGTAACTCCGAGATAATTAACTGTAACGGTTTTGAGACAGACCCTCTTCTCAATCATGGCCTGGTCCTGGGCTGCCAAACACCATCTGCACCTGGGTGGCAGGCTAACAGCATCCCCATTTTATTCCTGTTTTTCCTTCCTTCATTTTTTTTTTTAACGTGTGGAATCCACTGTCCTTTGTGCTAACCAGGGAGCCAAGACAGCTCTAAATTTCCTTCTGTGAAGTGAGGTGATAGGGAAGTCGGGGGAGGGTAGTATGTGGGAAAAGCTAAAAGGCTCCCTTCTCTGAGACCAGCATACAAAAAGCCTCTCTATTCCTGGCCACCTGGACTCACCAGGCTCATTATATGAACGACTGAGGGTGGACCAGGCAGTCAGCAGACCAAAGAGCATCAGAGAAGGGAGTTCTTATGTGATCTGCTCCTGGTGCCTGTGGTGGGAGAGGCAGGAGGCCGCTGGTAATTTTCCGGGCACTCGGCAGGCACTGCAGTGCCCCTCACACAAGCACAATGGCCATGTGGCTAGAGAGCCAGATGGGCTGCATTCCAGGCAAAGGCAAGGCAGAGATGGAGTCTGATTTGTTGGCCCCTTACCTTACTGCTGGCCCTTTGTCTTTTGACACTGGATTTACCTTTCATTAGTTCCCAAAGGGAGGGCACATCCCAGCTGGGTCCTCTGGAAGCTGCAGATTTGCTGATTTGCACACTCCTTGTGCATATTTTTATGTGAGCAAGCAAAACAGATGGCTCCATCCACATAGCTGAAAACCCAGCTGGTTCTTGCCGCACTAGAGTGACCTGAGCTTGGGGATCCGAGTCTTCCCTGCCAGCGCCTTGAGCAAGTTGGGAAATAGGTTTGTCTTTGAATTAGAGCACAGGTGGCTAAGGTCCAAGATGCTGTAGTCCCCACTGGGACCCATGGGCTGTGGGAGTGCTGGAGAGAAGGTGTTAAATACACTACACATGGCAACCTTCCTTCCCGAGTCCTTTACTTTCTTTCTTTTATTAATTCAGCATGCTAGAATCTCACTAAAAGACAGAGTTGTCTTCCTTTGTCTTCTGCTTGTGTGTGATGAGTGATGGGTACATGTGAACATGTTTGAGTGTGTGTGCCCATGTATGTGGAGGTCAGGTGTTGACATTGGGTGTCTTTCTCTATCACTTTTCCCCTTATGTTTTGAGACAGGGTTTCTCTCTGAGCCTGGAGCCTGCAGAGTCAAACAGACTGGCTGCCCAGCAAACCCCAGGGCATCCTCCTGTTTCTGCCTCCCCTGGGCGGGATTACAGGAGTGTGCTGTTGAGTCCAGCTTCTTCTTCTACTTTAAAAAAGTGTGTTATCTCCTGTTCTTGGTTATGCTGAAACAAACCTAACAAGAGAGATTTCTAATACATACACACACACACACACACACACACACACACACACACACACACGTATTAATCACATAAATTATCCTAGGTACTGGAAATTCCAAAATGAATGGTACATTGTCTACATGATCAGAAACCTTAGAGCGTAGGGGAAGATAGATCATTGAAAACAGAATCTATGGAGAAGGAGAAGAGGGAGAGGATGATGTAATAGGGTATTGAGTAGATGGAGATATAAGAGAAATAACTTACTTTCCTTGGAATAGCAAGACCCAGGCTTTGAGTGACATTCCTTACGAGAAAGTAAAACTTCATCTAGAGCATAAGGCCCGGCTAGGTATGTATATTGTGGAGGAACAGGACATTATTCACTGCTCTCTAATGCCTGTCCCTCAGGTCGTTCTTCCTTACCTTTGTCTAGCCAGGTATGGGCCTGCAGAAATTGGCCCCATCCCCTGCTTAAGACAGGTGGTAATTAGTCAAGGTTAATCATTGCAATTACATTTCTGTTGTCTTAGCTTGGGTTATTATTGCTATGATGAAACACCATGATCAAAAGCAAGTTGTCGGGGGAAGGGGGCTATCTGACTTATCCTTCCACACCCATAGTCTATCACTGAAGGAAGTCAGGACAGGAACTCAAACAGGGCAGGAACCTGGAGACAGGAGCTGCACCAGAGGCCAGTCATTGAGGAGTGATGCTTACTGGCTTTCTCCCCATGGTTTGCTCAGCTTGCTTTCTTACTGAACCCAGGATCATCAGACTAGGGATGAACCTACCCAAAATAGGCCCTCCCCCACCAATAAGTAATTAAGAGAATGCTCCACAAACTTGCCTACAGCTCAATCTTACAAAGGTCTTTTCTCAATTGAGGTCCCCTCCTTTCAGACTATTCTAGCCTGTGTCAAATTGACATAAAATTAGCCAGCACACCTATGAATACTGGACTTAGAGACAGATACATACATGATCAAACTCAGGCCATTGATATGTGACGCCTACAGTGGGGTGATTAGGGATGTTTTCTTCCCAAGATGGAAGCAACACACAAAGAGAGGGTTCACCTTTAGTCTCTCAAACGTGGCTTTGTGTACTTTACATTACAGAAGGCTCACAGGAGAGGAAAGTAGGAAAGATCCACTGAAGGGCTTTGGGCTCCTCAGGGCTTCTGCTTCTCTAGAGCAAGGGAATTTTTCCTGTGGTCATGATGGCCACCATGACAATTCCAGACTCTAGGTGCCCTTGGCTTAGGGTGTAGACAACCACTTAGGCAGGTAAGGCTCTCAGCTCTCAGAAGGGAGTGGCTCCTTTGCAGCCAAGATTTGGGTGGAATGACTTGTCTGTGGGTACTCTGGAGACTTACCCAGCCTTCCCAACCACAGCCATGTGCTTAAGCCCTGTCCTCAGGCTGAAACTAGCGAAAGGTGTGCTGTACTTACCATAATGTTGCTGAGAGCCCAGTAAACATGAAACTGCAGCACTATTGCAGACAGTGAGGAATCCTTCTGGATGCCATGAATAGCACAAGAATCTGTAAGAATAACCCCCGGGGGTCTGTTTTCTTCTCCCTGCTGAGCTAGGAAGCTGCTTTGCATCCTTCTGTTTTTATATCATTTCTAACACTTCTTCCTTTGCTGCTGTGCTGTTTGGGTTCACGTGTCCAGTGTGGCTCCAGCTACAGAGCCTGCACTTGGCCTGGCTGCTCCAGGTTCTCAAATTTAGCTTGCTGACCCCCACAGATGCGCTCTTCTCAGCTGTGTGTCTGTGAGTCTCTCTGCTTTCAGCTAGGCAGGAAAGCAGGCCTGGGCAAACCTCCAGGCCTTGGGGTTGACCTTCTGCTCAGCTAAGCCTTTGAGGATGTCTCTACCTGGGAACAGTGACAGCTCAAGTTTAAACTTGTGCCTTTTGTGACAGACCAACAGATTTAGAGCTGACGTCGCAATTGGAGTGAAAATGCCCACATGTGAATTGAATTAAACAGACTTCCTCTGATCAGAGCCACAAGGCCGATTAATCACAGGGTTTAAAGCGGAAGTTCTCAGAGAGGCACCAAGCCATCTAATCTGTGTGAGATAAGTCAATCAAAAAAGTCTTTGACCTATGTACTTATTTAAATTAAGTTCAATTTCATTTTGGCATACTGAGCAGTTTCTGTAGTGTTTAGTCCGGAAGAGTGGTAAAATGAGATATATTATTTATTATTTACTTGTCTGTTTATTTATTTATTTATTTATGTTGGGGACATAATGTAAAATCTGAAAGCACATGAAGCAAAGTTCTACCTCTGACCTATAATCCCAGTGGCTTTAGATTCATTTGGCCCTAAATTCAAAATCTCTGCTTCTTTCCTCGTTAGGTGAGGCTGTTATGTATTTTCTCTAATTCTCAGACTCTTGACTAATACCGTTCTCGTAGGATTATTGTGAAAGATCATGTTAAGTATAGGTCAGATGACCTGAACATAATATATGCACAATAAGTAGCATTCTTTCTAAGTCCCCAAGGGGAGGAGCTTGCTGCACTGCAAATTCATTTTACAAGGCTAGAAAGGAAATAGAAAAATTACGAAAGTTAGCATTAGCCAAAAGTTTCACTGGGCTCGGAGAGATGCTTCAGTTGGTAAAGGAATCTGATCTCCAGAATCCAAGTAAAATGGCTTGTGGACATGCACCTGTAACCTAGCATTGGGAAGGTAGAGAGAGACAGGAGGATTCTGGAGCTTGCTGGCCAGTCAGTGTAGCCAAATCAGCAAGCTCCATTCAGTGAGAGACATTGTCTTACATGCATAAAGTAAAGAGTAATGGAGAAGACCAACCAACATAGACCTATGGCCCTCGCTTGCACATTCACATATATGAGAGTGCATTCACGCTGCAGGCACTCATTCGCAAACACACAAACAGACACACACTCGCTCATACACACAGAGAAAGAGAGAGGCAGGCAGAGAGAGAGAAAGAGAGAGAGGGGGGAGGAGGGAGAGTCTCGTATACATCAGAGTCCTCCCCTAAAGCATCCATATGTAATGACTCATTGATTCTCACAATGCTCTTTATCTCTGTCCCTCAGATGAAGACCCTCAGGCACAGAAGAGATTAGCTCACCCCTCTGAACCGGGGATTCAGCATATGCCTGAGCTACTTGAGTCTTTTTCAGGGGCCAGTTAGCTTGAGAAAAAAAAAATTCATTCAGCCATTCTCATTATTCTTGGTTCTTTTCTAGATTGGTCACATTGGTTACCCAGGCTTAAGAATTCCCCTTGTTCGCTGGAAGTGGTGTATGAGGGGGACGATCTTTTCAGGTTTACTCAAGCTAAATCCTGGCATCTCCAGGATCCATAGAGGAGCATGTGAGTAGTTCTGGAGAAAGCCAGCTCTGTTTTATCTTTGTGATCATTTCAGATTCATACATGTGTCTATTATATCAGCAAAATGAAACAAAAAAAAAACCCAAGCAAACAAACAAAAACAAAACAACCAAACAACGCTCCCCAAACCAGATATGAATGAACTAATTAAAAAAAAAAAAAAAGTCCTCTGATCCCATGCGGTTTGAGCCTATGGGAACTGTATAGACACAGAGTGGTGGCTGACTTGTTCAGGTTCAGCTTCATTTAAATATATGAATTTAATTACCTCTGAAGGTTTGTTCACCAAATGATCTTCAAGCATCTCTTATGCTGTGCGACACTGAAGGACCCAGGACTAGAGAAAGACCCAGTGTCTTAGGTCAGATTTCCCTCCTAGCAGGAATCTGAAATTTAGTGTTGGTTTGCTCACCTCCAAGGACCACCCACCTCCAAGGACCACCCATCAGTTACTGCTCTTAAAGGCTTGCTCTTGGCTACCTTTCACCCCAGCCTTACTTCCTCTTCTCGTCCTATTCATATGGAGCTATCGGTTTTGTCTTCATTCAGTAGTTAGCTGGTCCTCAACATTTATTTCATGGGGCTGTGATTGTTGTGATCAGTACCTTAAAGTTTAAAACACTGATTTTTTTTTCTTAAAAAAAAAAAGTCATATTATGGTATCACAAGCTGGTCTTGTCTTCATCTTCTTGGCTTCCATTTCTAAGTTCTAAGGTTTCAATTATTTCCCACCATATGTGGCTAACAGACCTGGAAGAATGAGTTAGGGGGTGGACCACGAAGCCCAACAGTAACAAATATAAGTTCTAGCACCAGCACCCCGTTTTCTATCCTCTGAGTGCTGGGATTACAGATGTGAACCTCAACAATAGGCCAGCGTTCATGCTTCAAGTTGGACAGTAACATCACATATTTTGCAGCACGCACATGCTCCGTTTCACTCGTTCTGAGCTCAGTCCCTCCACTCCCCTTTGTCCTCATCACTAACAGGCCATGCATCTTGTGTCAGGCTCCGATCACACAAGTCCTACTGTGACATGAGCCAGATTAAATTTGTAATGATCTCTCTCTCTCTCTCTCTCTCTCTCTCTCTCTCTCTCTCTCTCTCTTTCTCTCTCTGTTTTATTATTTTTTTTCTTTACCAGTTTAGGCTAAAAATGGAAATGCATGGCAACGTCCTATGTGCCTCCAGTCTTTCTGCGGGTCACACCTAAGAAGCACTTGCTTCGCGAATGCTCTGGCCAGTCTTGAGTACTGTAATCAAGTGAGCCTGTGGGCTGCTACGGGGGAGCCGAGTCGCAATTACTGCCGAGTTTTTCGAGCTGCTACCTGGGCATCGGTGCCTTTGTTTATGGCTCAGATGAGCAGATTTTAATGATCCAGAGAAAATGAGCACAAGCTGCTACTGCCAGTTAATATGAATTCTGAATAAATAAATGCAAATGGAGCTTTGGGTGACAATGGCCCCCTTTTGATTTTGGCCGCCTTCGTCTGTTTTTGCATTCGTGGGCACAGCCGCTAAAGGCTGAAAGAACGGTTCATGCTGGAGTCCGAGCCAGCCTTTCACCTCTGAGCATTTTGACACAGCAAGGTGCAAGGGAGCCCCTGTCAGGGCTCCAGGAATCCTCCCCGCAGCAGCTGAAGGTACATCCTGTACTAGCCTGGAAATACCCGAAGAGATCCACATTCTCCAAAACATGCCATTTGCTTCTATGACAACGCCAGAAACATGCAAACATTATACATTTTAGCACAATCCCACACATTAGCCAGCAAGTTTTTGATTATCTGAGATGTTTGGTCGTCTCCCCCTCCCCCCCCCCCAGTCTTATTTGACATCTTTCTTTCAAGTCTAGCATTTCAAACAAAAAAGGAAATTTGTTGCCTTGGGCCAAGTGTTCATGTCTCCAGCCTCCTAAGGGAAAGATGCTGCAAAATTCTACAAAAATTTGCTACCGAAGATTTTCTCAAAAGCTTTTACTTTATATAAAAAAGACCAAAGCCATGAGGTCAGGTAGTCTAATAGCCTCTGAGCTTCCCCAGCCTCCAAAGGCTCTTCTAATTTTTTTTCTTTTCCTAAAGCTTATGCTTGAATTAAAGAGCACATAATTACCTCTGCAAGACCCCTTCTTTTCAGATCTGTCTGCTTGCCAACACCCTGCAAGATTCCATCTCTGCCTTCTAAAATTCTGTACCCTGTGTAAGGCCATGCTCTCAGCTAACAGCACAGAGGGAAAGGGTGATGACTGAGGTGTGGGTGGGGGCTAGAAGCTCTGGAAGGACTGGATTGGGATGAACCTTGAGTGGAGGTAAGACTTCGGCATTCAGTGGAAGGAAAGGCACAGTCTACAGAGTGCAGAGTTAAAGAGTGCCACACGGTTGGCAGGTCTCCATGTGACAGAGTATGATGTCTGGACGGGAGACGGCCGGCTGATTGAGAAGACAATAGGTAAGGGGTAGATTGAACAAGACCGAGGGTGGCAAATACATCTAAGTGCTCTGGATACAGGCCAACAATGAGGCGTTTTAGGAGACAAGCGAAAGGGAACTGTAGGAAAACAAAAACATTATTAGGGCACATCAGAGGGTCTCAGATAAAGCAAGGGCCGGCCTGTCTCTATGTGGTGAAGGTTGATTGCAAAATTTGGTAAGATGACAGGTCAGAAGGGGAGGCAAGCAAGGAGGTCTGCAGTGCACTGTAAGGGGAGGAGGAAGTCCAGCCCTGCAGGACGGGGGAAGGAGCAGACAGCTCAGAAGGAGGCTAGACACTGCAGAAGACACAGCTCTCTCTAGAGAGAACATGGAGGCAAAAATGGTGCCACCCATCCATCTTGGAGACCTCATTAGCAGGGAAGACTGATGTTTTTCTTGAGGAGATAAAAAGAAAATGTTTGGTCTCTGAACATAGTATTTTTGGACATTGACAAACAAAAAAAGGATAATTATATAGTAAGTTCATGTATTGATTTTAAAAAAACCTCATTAAGTATCTATGAACTGCTAGGGCTGTAATTCAGAAATGAATAAACACAATATTTGCATTCAAATGGCACAGATATAGTGGCAGGTCTGATCACAGAGAAGAACAGTAGGTACCAGGAAGACTTGAGGGTCCCTGGGAAGGCTTTCCAAGGAGTGGCCTGTAGCAATGACCGAGAGACCGCCAAGGAAGGAGCTGGAAGTGAGAGGGGAGTCAGAAGCTTGGACGGGGTGGACGAGGCTGAGGCACAGGGCTTTGAAGTAGGAACTGTTGATTGAAGCATTGTATGATTTGCAATCTGTGTGCCGGCTCAATGCTTTGATAATTTACATTCCAACCCCATCTATCACCTATAAGATAACTACAAAGGAACATTAACCACAGCCCAGAATTAAGTGGAATTAAACGGACCAGCATTGAAATTTGTCATAAATGGTGAAGAGACTTTCACTATTTATCTCTTCTCCAGTTGATCTTGAGTTCCTTTTAAAAATATATTTTTATTTAAATTTATCTTTATTAATGTCATTGGTGTTTGGCCTGCATGTCTATCTGTGTGAAGGTGTCAGATCCCCTGGTATTGCAGATACAGACAGTTGTGATCTGCTATATGGGGTTGTGTCACGCCCGACTCGTGGCGAACAACCGGATCCTTGGGGGTGGAGGGGAGCTCGTGGAGATGATGATTGGTCAGATTGCAGTGCCTCATAGCATACCATATTTGCATACCCCGCCCGGGAGGGGGTGATTGGTCAGGATCGTGGTACCCTATTGGTACCTCATTAGCATACCCCGTTCGGGAGGGGCTGCCGTCAAACTGAGTTGCGCATGCGCAGTGCACTGGTAGCGCTGATACCAGAGGCCTAGGCCGGTGCCATCTTGGCCAGCCGAGTCGGGTCGGCGGCCTACAGGGTTGGGAATTGAATCTAGGTCCTCTGGAAGAACATCCAGTACTCGTAACTGTTGAACCATCTCTCCAGCCTGATCTTGAACTCTTTAATGAGGTTAAGACAGATAAGGCAAAACTATCCTTCAGGGAGGTTACACGTGTAAGTTCAGGGTTTGTCTGAAAGAGGAGGCAGGGCAGGGAAAGGGTTGTTGGAAGTGAAATCGTAGTACCATGGCCTGCAGCCCTTATGGATATGAGATGTTGGCCACACTCACTTCTAAATCAGTCATCCTAATGCTATCTAAAGATCTGGACAACCAAGGACTTGGAGCTTAGGGGTAAATTCTTTGTCTATGAGGCCTTAGGTTCAATGCCTACCAATACAAAATATAAATGAGGATTTAGAGGGCTGGAATTTTCCGTTGAGATCAATGATGGTCCAATTGGTTATTGAAAGCAGACTGAGTTTCTACCAAGTGACAGGCACTATGGCAAAACCGCAATGGCTGAGAAAATGCGGTGGAGCAAATGGATAGCAAACTGATTAGAGGGCCAGGGATGGAGCTTAGTCAGAGTGCTTGCCTTGCAGGAACAAAGTCCTGGGTTCAGTCCCCAGCACCACACAAGCCAGGGATGATGGAGACAAAATCAGGAGGATCAGAAGTTCATGGTTGTCTTCTACCACCTAGTGAGTTCAAGGACAGGTCAAGTTACAGGAAAGCTTGTCTCAAACAAAAGCAAACAATACTGACAACAATGACAAAAGAAACAAACACACAAAATCCCTCTTCGGCAACTGTCCTCACCCAACACTTCGTTGGGGCCAGACGCTCCTCAGGTCCATCATGCATTCAGAGATTAGCTGGCATCAAACCACACTTCTCAGAGGTGTGGATCAACAGTAATTCCACAGGAGAGATCTTAGGGAGTGTGGCACAGGTTGGGATATGTTATCCTAAAGGGGGGCTTTCCTTTTCCTCAATGAGACTTCTAGTGCTTTGTACATTTTGAGTTAATTAGCCACTGGAAGCATACGGTGCATTGTGGTACAATCTGTCATGTAAGGAAAGTCTTTCTTGAATCCCAGAGATCCTGGTCTCCTACATTGCAGATGGTGCCTGGGTATCATCATTACGGAGCCAGCTCCCTAGATGGTTATAATGATTACCAGGGTTGAAAATAACTACTTTAGAGCAACATCACTAGCAGAAGGTGGACCCGCAGACTGGCCTTAGTCCGACAGATGAAATCCACATGTTTATCAGCAGGCATTCCACCAGGTGCTATCTGATGTGCTTTTAAACCAGGCTGATTAGCTCACAGGCCAGGTAGGGAGGAATGGTAGTCATATGCTCTAGGGTTCTGTGTCTCAATCACTAACTCATCCTGGTCCTCACTCTCACAGGGTCCTTTGCTTCTCCAAAGAAGTGGAATATGGAACGACCAAGGACAGATGTCAACCCAATGTCATCAGAGGCAGGGTACCTTATTGGGCTTCTTGGAGATTGGCCCACTACAACAGCCAGAGAGCCTCTGGCTAAGGATGGTACATGACTAGCAAGCTTGGGCTTTGCTTTGGGTGTGCCTCCTTTCTATTTTAAATCGATTCCATATCTGCAGATGCCTTGTCATTGGTGCCCAGACGGACAACTGGCTGAGTAGATAAGTGGTCAGTTCCATTTCTTCTAATCCAAGAAAACTCACTGGTCATGACAGCATGGTAGGAACAATGTGTAACATCTCCAGGGGATAGAGGCAGCTGCCGATTTCTTAAGATCAGGGATCAAATATAATTTTAGGCCTAAGAATATAGCTCAGTGGTAACATATTGTCTAGCATATGCAAGCTGTGAACCTTCTTTCTGGTTGGACAAAGGCTTTGCCGGCCATGCCTGGGCATCGACAAAGTGTCTGAGTGTAGTTTCCGTCTCTCTTCTCTTACTGTGCACCCCATGAGGAAGGAAGAGGTTAGTAACAGGTAATGAACTGAAATGAAGAAAAAGGGCCATTCTCAGCTTCTGGACTAACAGAGATACTGTGTGAGCATGGAGTGCCCGTGTGCCTAGCCCACTGTCTTCACTTTGATGATGTGGGAACAGAGCTAAAGTCACACAGCTACCTGGAACCAGCATCCTGTCATCTTCTCAAACAGGCATTATTTATGTTCTAGTCCTGCCACCATCTTGACAGCTATTCCTCTGAAGCTGGTCCAGATCACCCTGTCCTTCTCAGCTGTGCCTCCTGGAATTGGACACTTGATTCCAATGGCTTGGAGTTATCTGAGTATACAGGGAAGATTGCTCTAATATCCCGAGACTCTAGGTATGTGTCCCAAGTCCTGGCTTGTTTGTTCCCGGGGTTTATTTCTGAACATGACCTTCTGGTTTATTTTTGACAACTTGAGCACATTCTCCCATTTCATGTGGCTCAGTCTGGTTTCTATCCCGTGATGCTAAAACCTCTGGTATTCTGAAACCCATTCTTTTTTGTTTTCTAAGACTTTCAGCTTTCTTGATGTGTCTGTTATGGAGGAAGACTTCTGGTTCCTAACTCTGAACAGATAGACTGAAGCCCAATGTTAACGTGAAGTTAGATTTCATTGAATCACTTATAAAGATAGTTAAAATATATCTTGGAGAAGCAGAGTTGTCATGATTCCATACTTACTGCCTGGCCCCACCCCTCACAGCAAATTTAGGACAATGTTTCATATTCAACATCTTTGTGCCTGTAGCTCTGCAGTAGGTATAGCACAAAACAAACTAAAGATGTCTTTTCCTCAGTCTCTGCCCTTGCAAGAGTATCAATTTAGCAGCTTATTTTCTAGGTGATGCCAAACAAATTCCAATAATAGGTGTCTATGCCCCTTTAAGATGAGGATCCATTCCCACCAATGGCATTTTGCCTGTTATTTTCAGTCACTGCTCGCATTCTCCTGTCTGTGCGCCTCTCATTTTTTTTTTTTTTTTTGCGTGTTGTCTATCTATTTTCTCTGAACTGAACCAGTGCTTCCTGAAAGGAGGAGGGAGGCCACCTAGGACGCAGGAAGCTCAGAAAGTTAGAAACTGGCAGGATCCCCAAGGTCGATAAGCAGTAAACAACCTTTGAGGAGCAAGGACGCTCTGGTGGGGCTGCCTGCCAATCCTGCGGGGGGAACCTTAGGAATACGGCTCTCACAAGTCATCATCCAGGCTGAGGTGGGTTTTTTAGGCCACACTGCTGCATCAGTGAGTCATCGGTGTTCTCATAAATAACCTCAACAAACTCGCTGGTTTACCAAGCGAGACTTGGGCGGAATGATGTCTTTGTTGGTAGTACTCAGGGGTGAATAGGCATTTGTTCAGATCTCCCTAGGAAAGGTCACACAACAGCGTGCAATGATAGATGGCTTCGTGGAATTTCCCTTAGGCAGAGCCCTGCTCCGCCAAACAACACTCAATCCGTGTCTTGAGGCAGAGAGCCACACTCGTCACTTTGGCTTTTTCTTTATCTTCAAGACACAGATTGGTGGTTATCTTTAAGTCATGACCTGGTGGCTGACGGTCACGGAACCACCCTCTTCAATGCCAAGAGCTGATTCCCGCCCTCATTTTCTCATCTTAAAGATCATGACATAAGGCGAAGGACAACTGTAATCCTGCTGTGGGGCAAAGCTTAAGCAGCAGTCAGCAGACCTGGGGGGATTAGATAATTCTGATACGAGGCTTAGAGATAGGATGTGTTCCATCATTTAATATTGACTAGAGTGTCTGTGACACCACCACCATCTCCTTCAAATCAGTCAGAGGAGTGCTCCTGACGGCCACAGAGTGCTCCTAACTGCTGAGGAGTGCTCCTAACTGCTGAGGAGTGCTCCTAACTGCTGAGGAGTGCTCCTGGTGGCCATCACAATTCCTCTAGACTAACAATATCCGAAACCAGACTGCTTAGGTCAGTGTTTACATGCTGAGCTCTTTGGGGACACTGTCTGATCAAGGTTCTGGGAACACAAAATATTTATATAATCCCTGGGGTGAGGTTACTGAAGAACTGGCCAAGGTGAAATCCCAGCAAGGGGCTTGTGATTCCTTAGCTTTCTGTTTGTTTTCCTGCCAGCAGGAAGAATAAATGAAACCAGTGGCCATCCTTCAGAGTAAGAGGGATGTTACTGTAGCCAAAATGATGACCAGTGCACATCACCACCATGTATTCAGATGAGGGACGATATATCACCAAAAAAGCCCTGGAATAGCCAACACTCATGGAGAAACTGTTGGGTCACATCCCTCAAATTTGTCTCATTTAATGCAGTCCGTGAATATTGGTATTTTTGTCTGAGTTTTGGATGAAGCAGTCACATGGATTTCTATGTTTCATAGCGTAGCAAGTTGTAGAATTGGGGCTCCACGCTAGAGTAGGTCAGGTGTGCACAGGCCTTCCTGTTTTCCTCTCACGATGCTGCCTTTCTCTTGTTGGCAAAGGTGCCTTGGAAAGATCACATCCAAAATATCACCAAGGCAGCGGGATGGAAAAGTGGCCGTGTCAAGAGTTCACATGGGGAAAACTCGGAGTGAAATGGATGCTTTATC
Organism: Arvicanthis niloticus; assembly: GCF_011762505.2. NCBI lineage: Eukaryota > Metazoa > Chordata > Mammalia > Rodentia > Muridae > Arvicanthis > Arvicanthis niloticus. The sequence goes on from NC_047667.1 coordinate 39,449,141, forward strand.
CAGCAGAGGCCAATACTGTGCTACCTTGACGATTAAGGTTCTTACTAAAATCTCCCTAGGAAACACACACACACACACACACACACACACACACACACGTATACACTCCAGAAATCACAGTTCTCCAGATCAAAGGCACAGACAGCCTTCTGTTCCCTTCTGCTTTTTTTTTATTTCCAACAGTTTGCAATGTGTCCCAGCAGCAGAACTCAACAGTTTGAAACTGCAAAACTAAAGTTAATCGTAGCCTTTTTCCTAGAAAGCACACACACACGCGCGCACACACACACACACACACACACACACACACAGAGAGAGAGAGAGAGAGAGAGAGAGAGATTCTTTTCAAGGTATTTCTTTGAATTAAGTTTGAGGCAATGAACCAGGAAGTACAAGATATGAGGAAACGCTTGTTCCTTTAAAAGGTCACAGTCCCATTCTTCTTCTTGGAATGGTTCGTATCCTTGACTTTACTGAAGCCTTGGAGTCTTTGAAATCATCCTGAAAACTTTATTACACAGATTTGTTTCTATCCATCTTTACTCATTTATTATTTTAGTTTAGATTTTCTTGTGTTTATATGCGTGTGTGTGAGGGGTAAGAAAATCAAGCCAGTTATCTTGTAAGGAGTCGAACTCATATAAGCAGTGTGTGTGTGTGTGTGTGTGTGTGTGTGTGTGTGTGTGTGTGTGTTATGCATGCATGGAGATGTGGAGGCCCAAGGCTGATATCATGTTCTTTACTTTCCATGCTGGTCATTGAGGCAAGTGGAATCCGGAGCTCACTAATATGGCAAGTGTGGCTAGCCAGCTTGCTCTGGGGATCCTCTGTCTTCACCTTCTGATAGTTCAGGAATTACAGTGGGGCACCATGCATACCTAGTACTTTGCATGGGTTCTGGGGATCCAAAATCTGTCCTTCACACTTATGCAATAAATACTCCCTATGTCTCCCATTTTAAAACAGATCGATCTCTCTCTCTCTCTCTCTCTCTCTCTCTCTCTCTCTCTCTCTCTCACACACACACACACACACACACACACACACACACTTGCCAACTAAGAAATGATGCATTCGTTCCTCCAATATACATGTTCATGAACATAGTAATAACTCAGTGGTCCTCAGGGTAGGACTTCAGTGGTTATCTGCTGAATCAATCCATGGACTTACTATTTTTGTCGTGTCCCACCTAAGTCAGAAGGGGAGTGCTGCCTCTCATTGTACCTACGATCTGTGTTTCAGCAGTTATGAACAGATGGGGTCAAAGTTGGTCTTTCAATGCAGTTATCACGTGATCCCAGGTCTAGAAGTGCTCCTATGCTTGTGTGACTTTGACTCCTCACCTTGTCACTTAAAAGTGAAGTGTCTTGACTTTCTTATCCCTCAGCTTTTCTCTCATAAAATGACAATCCCAGAACAATATTGAATTGAATACCTTTGGAAGGTGGAGAGAGTATTATTCTCAACACAACAGCTGCATGACTCTTTAAAAGTGTACGTGAGACCACACCAAGTACCTTCATGGCTTGCCGCTTCACCTGGAGCAAACCTCAGATTCCTTGCGTCACAGGCGTCACAGGCTCTACAGAATCAGCCCCTAGTTACACACCCTGGCTCTCTTCTGCCCCTCCCACAAATACTCTGAGCATCTTCACACCACAGGGCCATTGCTCAGGCTGCTCTTCTTCAAAACCTTCTGGTCACAACATCTGCAGGTTGCTCCTGATATCACCCCTCAGAGGTTTTCTGTCAACACTCATTTTGAAGCTGCAACCTAGCTTCCCCCCCCCCCCCAACCTAAACCCACTGGACTCTGATCTGTTTTTCTCCATAATTCTTTTCCCTCTTAACCAGGTCTGCTAAGTCCTTCTTTTATATATGTATCAGCTGAGAGTTTACGGCGTCATTCACATTTCCCATGAAGCTTCAGAAAAGGGTGACTTTCAAGTACCATGAAGTACTTTTGGGCACCAGGTAATCACTCAGTTACCCTTTGTTAAATGAACAAAGCCAGAATGAGGGTATATGGCCCATAGAGAGCCTTAGTAATGACCTCTGTCATCCCCACCACCATCCTTTTCCTTCTCTGTGTCTCGAGGACCCTGCCCAGGCTCAGGCACATAACGCATGCAGCACAGGCTGCCAATGTGAGGTACGCAGGAAGCAGCCTTTCTACTGCTTCTGTGGCAGATGTCAAGTTTGCTTTCTGTTGCTATGATAAACACCGTGATCAAAAGCAACCTGAGGATACTTTTAGATTGTATCAAGTTGACTCAAACTAACTGCCTCTATAGAGAGAATAACTTGTGTATTGAATGGATACATCACCTGTCAATTTAAAAAACCTATGGCCTATAGGAAAGGGTAGAATAGAAGGCGGGATATCAGAGAGGCAGAGAGAATTCTGGGATAGGGCGAGGCACAGGAGATTTGCCTGGGATGATGTGAGGAGAAGAACACAATGGTACCTGAACACAGGTAACTTGCCACGTGGCAGAATGTAGGTTAAAATAAATGGCCAAAATATTTGTAAATATGTTTTGAGTCCGAGTCTTATTTCTGGGCTCATGGGGATTGGGAGGAAGAACCAGGGCCCATTAATAAACATTTTTAAAGCAGAAGTTCACAGCTGTAAAGCAAACCCACCTACCCATCCACATGTAAATGCCATGCAGGGACACTGCAGAACACTCAGGGAGCACTGATTCATTATTTACATGATGTCAGCAAAGTACCAAAAGGGAGTTCCTGTGGCCCTGCATGCTTTTGGTCACAGCTCTCTCTTCGTCTTTTCTCTCTACTACCTTTTCTAAAAGTTGGAGGTGGGGGAAGGAAAAGGAAGAGAAAACATCCTTTTGCTTTCATGGTGCTTGAGCTAGCGTCTATAGTCCAGGGATATACCCATGAGGAAAAAAGTTATTCCCAACTAAAAAGAAAGATTTCTCTAGAACAAATGGAGAATGTTATGAGCACACAGAACGCCCTCTATTAAAGAGGAGACATTTTCATGCTGGTGGCCAGAAACTTTTGGATACAAATGTTTTCAAGCCAGGGAAATGTTTCTCTTCCGGTTCCATCTTTCTTTTCTCTTTTCTCTGTCCTCTTAAAGGGAGTTATTTTGAAGTTAAGCATGCAATGGTTCATAAATTCTCCCTGTTGATCATTATTACCTGTTGCCTCAGTTTCCTGAAATCCCTAGAATCAACATATGGCCCCTCACCCTCACACTTCCACAAAGCTTGTTTCTTATTGTTTGTTTTTCCAGATTCAGTGATCTTTGAATGCCCAGGGGATAGCTCCAGCAACGGTGAATGGCACTGTCTTTCCTGCCAGCTCACTGTAGTTCCTCTTTTCTGCACAATACTTTTGCTGGCTAGCACTCTTATCATGTGGCATTAGAAAGTCAATCGGCTTTCTTATGAATACTGTACTTCTCCAGTTGGAAAGCCCAGATGCCAAGTCTTTCACTGTGCCAAAAATCACGTATTCTGCACAAAACATGAATTATTTAAATTTCTACCCACCAACCTCTCCCTCAACTTAGGGATTCTAAGGGTTGGCATAGCCATGGTGACAGCCAGGAATCTGTCATGAGCAGTGGTTTCCTGAGGGCAAAGCCAGGATAGGGTTTTTAATTAGGTTCAATGGAAGCACTAGAGGTGAACAGGTATAAACATCGGTCCCAAAGGTCCGAGGCAGGGCTGAAGTTAGGATACCAGAGCCAGGAGCTGCACTTTGCAGCTCAGTGGTGACTCCAAGGATTGTGACCCAGAGGGAGTAATTCTCTCAGAAGCCAGGCAGTTCAGGTGAGCAAAATGTAGTACCAGTTGTCTTCAAGGTTCACACACAAGGTGGAGAAGGCACTTCCCAGTCTGGTCAGTTTTCTGTCTAATAATGGATTTATTATTTTTACATACAAGAAACACAATGAATGCCATACACAAAAATTCACTGAAAATGGATAAAGACTTAAACTCATGACCCAAACTTAAAAACATTTAAAAGTGAAGGAAACCTTTATTCTACTGGACTTGGAAATGGATACAATATGCAAAGCACAGACATTTAAAGCAAAGGGGGACACGTGGGCTATTGTTAAACTAAAAATAATTTGAACAGCATTGTAGGAAAACAAAAACACCATGGGGGACTTGAGGCTGGAGATGGCTCATTCAGAGAAGCTGGCTTTGCTTCCCAGCATCCACAGGGTGGCTCAAAATAGATCATAACTCTAATCTCAAGGATTGGAACCCTCTTCTGGCCTCTGTGAGCCACTAGGCATGCACATGGTACACAAACATACATGCAGGCAAAAACGCTCTCATACATAAAAAAAATCTTACGCAACTCGGTGCATATATGCCAACTAAAAGTGGGCAATAGATGTGAGCAGACTTTTCTATGAAGATGTACAAGTGGCAAATGCATGTTGGAAAGATGCTGGGCATTATTAACCATCATGAAATAGTGAATCAAAACCATAACCCAGAATCACTTCATACTTGTCAGAATATCGAGTCGGAAGAAACAGGCGATGGTCAGCATAGGCAAGGTGGTAGAGAAACTGGAGTGCTTGTGGACTGTTGGAGAGGAGAGTTGAGGTTCTTGACTTTGTGACTCAATTGTGAGGCTCTTGAGCACGAACTTTGTAGCTGCACTGTCCAAAGACTGGACACACCTGCTTGCCAGCATTTGCGGATGACAGTGTTTTGGACCTCCACATTCTGATAGGGCTTGTTGTTTTAACTTGCAATTATCTAATTACATAAGATGTTGAACATTTTTCCAACGCTTGTTTTCTCATCTGAACATTCTCTTTGATGAGAGATCTTTTCAGATCTTTTGTCCAATTTTAAAGTTGAGGGTTATATATTTTTAAGGTTTCTTTATATATTTTATAAGTGTCTTCTGCCAGATATGCCTTTCGCTAATAGCTTTCCTGCGTCTGTCTTCTTATTCTTTTTTAAGAAGATTTATTTATTTTTATTTCATGTGTATGTTTCCTTGCATGTATGTATATGCCTTTCCTATAGTCAGTACCTGCAGAGTCCAGAAGAGAGCATCAGATTCCTGGAGACTGGAGTTATATATAGGTGTTAGTGAGCCATCATATAGGTGCTGGGGGCCAAACTGGGGTTGTCTGAAAGAGCAGAGAGTGCTTTTAGCTTCTGAGCCACCTTGCGAGAGAGCCCATCATCGTGTGAATATGTTTTTTCATATAAATAGTAACAGTAGTGAACTGGTAGTGGCGCAGCGGCTAAGGCGGCCGCCTGCAGAGGGCAAGGGCCCTCTGCTCTCTCTCTCATTCTCCATCCACCTGTTCAAATCCAGCTCTGTCCGTCTGTCTCTGCCCGAGTCTCATGGGGAAAAAATAGTAACAGTTTATGCACATTTTTTCAGATTCTAACAGTTTAACTTAATATTATGTTGGAGATCTTTGCATCTGGTTATATAAACTCTTTGTTTTTTGTTTATTTTTTACTTGCATGCTACCTGATTTGGGGTCTGTTGATTTATTTAAATAGGTAGTCGCTTTTGGAAAACACTGTATTTTGTCTGGCTTTTGCTAAGACAGGCTGCTGCAGTGCATAACACATACGTGCAGCCCTTGGTCGAGGTGTTGTTATATCTGCAAGAGACAGCTGGCCTTTTGTTATGGTGCTGTTTCTTGGAAAGAGCTCTCCTTGATACCGCATACAATGTTGCATGGATTGCAAGTGTTTCATAGTCAAGCCTTACTCTCTGTTGTCAGAGAAGTCTGTCTTTCTCAGGGAATGTCTGAGAATACCAAGAGGAGCACTTTCGGCTTTGCACAGAGGACACATTGGCTTTTCTATATGTTCTCATTTGGGAGATTTCTCACCGGTCCCTTGATTGAGTCCAGCTCTCATCAGCCTCACCAAGTCTCAGGGAAGGCTGCCCTGTCTTCACCCAATGCCATGGCTTCTCTCTGCTGCTCATTTGTGGAGTTCTCTAGCCTGTGACTTGTGGAACTTATGACAACCCTACCTCCTGGTTTCTCACTTTCTTTATTGGTCATCTGGGAGTGTTATTCTTACTTCTATGACTCCCTGGCATCCTGTCCTTCGGTTTTGTGATAATAAACAATGAGGGTTTGCAGCCCAGATGAATGAAATTTAGGTTCATTAGGCAATTGTCTTGTTGTCTTTCAGATTAGTTGCATCATTTAGAAACCATTCTAAAATTTAAGTGTGGTGCTTGTATTTTCAAGTTTAAAAGGGGAAACAGGCCAAGGAAGTGGCTCAGTGTATTTAGTGCTTGCTTTGCAAAAGTATGGAACTAGGTTTGGATCCCTAGCACTCATGCACATGCCAGTGGGCATGGCAGCCTGTTCATAATCCAGTGCTCAGGGGTTAGAGGTAGGGGCTCCCAGGAGCATGCCCTGAGATCAGCAAGAGACCTTTCCTCAAGATACAAGGCAGAGAGCAATTGAGAAACACTGAATATCAGCCTCTCACCATCTTGTATGCATATGCACCCACACACATGTGCACCCACACACATGTGCACCCACGCACATATCAACATGCATATACATATGCATGCACATCATACTTATCCAAAAAATATTTTTTAAAAGGTCATATAAAATTTTAAGAAGAACAAACTGGGCTGGGGAGAGACCTCAGTGTTTAAGAACATATGCTGTTCTTCCAAGGGACCCAGGTTTGACTCCCAGCACCCACATGGAAGTTCGAAACAGCCTCTAACTCCAGTCCTAGGGGATTTGGTGCCCTCTTCTAGCCTCTGTGAGCACCAGGCACACACATGGTACACAGACATACAGGAGGGGTGTGGGGAACAACAAACTAAACTTCAGCACATGGAGTCAGGTGAGCATCCTCTTATGTGTTTCCCATAAATGCTTAATGAGGCAACAGCTGGACTTGGGTACTGGCCAGTATTGTATTCCAAATACATTTCCCCATGTCACAGCTCAATTCTAATTGCCAAGACAACGGCTTGCATTTGAGGGTTCTGGCTGCTAGATTCTGGTGACTTCTGGAAGGGCAAAGAGGGGGACATACACATTATGGCATCTGTTAACTGGTGGCAGGAAAGACCAGGAGAAAAAGATAAAATGAATTTTGTCCTCATATAACTATGTTATTCCTCGGAGAGGAAGGGCGGCCTCTCACCATCTTGTATGCATATGAGTTCAATTGTTCAATTCTTAAAACAATCCTATTTGTTATTTATTTATTTATTTATTTATTTACTCTTCTCTCACATCTTTGCCCTCAGTAACATGCCCCACAGAATGGCTCACAGTGGCTCGCATAGGCTGAAAGGGCAAAGCCAGAGCTTGCACGGGTCTGTGCTCAGTCCTCTGCAATCTTAACCTCTCGATAAACATCTGAATGCAAAATCGTGACTGTTCATGACTAGCCATCCCCGGAGAGCCATGTGCAATGCACAAAGGAATTCCAAGAACAAAAGGACAACATTCATTGTCTAATGCGTTCATGTTTCTGAATATTGAGAAAAACAGATCATCAGCCGTGCTGCCAGGTCTCCTGTGTGTGTTTTCTGCATAAACAGTCTTTCACAGAATTGAGGCCAATAACATTTTCTTTTTCCAGATTCTACTTTCATATAAATAAAACTGACACATGAGCTACTCTGGAAGAGGTCAGTGATTTGGCTTAATTGCTTCTCTAGAGGCATGAGGAGAGGCTCTGATAAGTAGAATTGGCTTTTTATACTCAAGCAAGCATGCGTCTGTTGATACATTGACTCTTTTTTTTACAGAGGCCCTAAGTGATATAAGAAACAAAATAAGAGGCATGCTCTGCTCTGCCTCCCAAGCAGCATTTGTATTTCAAAGATAAAAGCAACTTATTACTTGGGGGCCACAGGCTCAGGAAACTTCAAATGAGAGATTTGATTTTGATAAAACAGTATATCTCCTTCTAGGGGGCCATCCAGCATGCATGTGGCTTTTCTACATATCCAGCCCTCCTCCATCACAGATCTGTAGGACTCAGTTCCAAAGAATTTCAATGGTACTTTTATTATGCATTTGGTACATAGTGTTATCAACAGATAACAATAGCTATTGAGTGTACTCTATGTGCTAGACACAGGCAGCAGCGGTGTATGGAAGTGATAGGGCAGAATCCAGAGGGAGGCAGGTGATAGTTAATGTGTTTAACCTATGTATTGAATGCTTTGCATAGATTAAATGAAACCACAAAGAGAAAGTGTTTACTGCCTTATGTGGCTGTATACATAGTTAACACACTAAATAGCATGAGCAGCTATTATTGTTATCACAGAAATGGCACAGTACCTGTCCTCAGCAATCCAGCATCCACTGACAAAATAAGACCTGGGTAGGTACTAGGATGTTAGGCGCCATAAGAACCTCGCCCCAAGATGGCGATGGCCATCCGAGGGCCGAGTGATAAACAAGTCCTTATTAGGTGTGAAGGCTGTGCTTCAAGGTGGCCTGATCTTACGAAAGCGTCACGAGCCTATGGAGAGATGATACGTGGCATGAGTTCATGGGCTCCTGGCAGGGTTTATAAGCTGCGCCCGGGAAGGGATCGAGGGCTCACCATCTTGACTACCAACTGCTAAGCATCCTGAGTAAACTGCTGTGAGAAGGAACCAGTTGTTCTGTGTCTTAATTCCTGCTGGTCAGGGTTGGCGCGGCACACCAGGATAACTTCAAATTCAAGACCATGAGTGATCCCTTTTGGAGATTATTTGGATGAGGCCATAGCGTAAATTCTTATGGAATAGAATATTCATGTAATTGTATTAATATAGTTCTGGTTTGGGAATCTATTCAAGTAACTCCCCTGGAATGTTATGGAGGAAGGGTGTACTTAGCCTCCTCCCTTATCTTCCTTACATACTAATTAATCTTTTTTTAAATTCCAATTTATTATCATGAAAGTTGTCTTAGTTAGAATTTCGTTGCTGTGAAGAGACACCATAACCAAGACAATTCTTCTAAAGGAAATCATTTAATTGGGGCTGGCTTACAGTTTCAGAGGTTTAGACCTTTGTCATCATGGTGGGAAGCAGAAAATGTCCAAGCAGACATGGTGCTGGAGAAGGAACTAAGAGTTCTACATCTTGATCTGCAGACAGCAAGGAGGAGACTGTTCCACTGAGCATAGCTTGATCATATATGAGACCTCAAAGCCTGCCTTCATAGTGACACACTTCCTCCAAAAGGCCACACCTACTCCAACAAGGCCACATCTCCTAGTAGCGCCATTCCCTGTGAGCCAAGCATTTACACACATGAGTTTATGGGGGCCGTTCCAATTCAAACCACCACATTCTACTCCCTACCCCCATAGGCTTACAGCCATAACATAATGCAAAATTCATTCAATTCAACTTCAAAGGTCCCCATAGTCTATCATGGTCTCAACAATGTTTAAAAGTCCAAAGTTCACACAGTCTTTTAACTGCAATTCCCAAATCAAAAACAAAAACAAAAACAAACAGATTTTTAAAACCCTCATAGTCTATCACAGTCTCAACATTAAAAAATCCAAAGATCCTATTCTCTTCTGAGATTCATGCAATCTATTAACTGTAATCCCATACAAATCAAAATAAAAAAAAAAAACAGATCAAATGCTTCCAATATATGATTGCACAGGATGACATTACTGTTTCAAAATGTAGGGAAGGGAGCATAGTGAGGAAATACTGGACCAAAGCAAGACCGAAAACCAGCTGGGCAAACTCCAAAGTCTACAGTTCCACATTTGATGTCAAAATGCTTCAGATCTCCAATTTTTTTGACCACACCACACTTCTTTCTCTTGGGCTGTTCCACTCCCTGTCAGGAGCTTTCCTTGGCGGGTACCCCAGGGCTCTGGCACCTCTCACATCTTGGAGTCTCCAAGGGAAAACAGGCTTCACCTTCACAGTTTCACACAATGGCCTTACTGGGCCTCCATGCGGGGACACCCTGGCCACACACCTGGCTTCAGGAGCTTTCTTAGTCATAGAGGGAGATTCTATAATCCATTTCTTCTATAAACCTTGATTCTAAAGCTAGAACCTCTTGGCTGACGCTGCCAAGTCCTGCTGCTTGCTGGGGCTGGAACACGACACGACCCACTTGTTCAATTACATCTTCACCAGCTTCCTGGTTTTTATGGTTTTCTTCACTGCCTAAGCTTGGCTGTCGTGGAACTTGCTCCGTAGATCAGGCTAGCCTTGAACTCAGAGACCTGCATGCCTCTGACTCCTGAGTGCTGGGATTAAAGGTGTGCACAACCTCACCTGGACCTAAACTTTTTAAAATTCCTTTTCATAGGATAGAAGCTTAGTTGGGTGGGATCTTGCCCTCCCTTAATTACATTTTTTCTGTCTGTCCATCTGTTCATCCATCCATCCATCTATATCCATCCATTTATCTAAATATTTCACTTTACATCCTGATCTCTGTTTCCCCTTCCATAGCCTCTCCCACCATCCCCCTCCCCTTCTTCTCTGAGAGAGTGGCGGTCCCCCCTTTAGGTGTTTCTTCTCCCAGTAAGACCAGACAAGACAGCTGAGTTAGAGGAATGGGTACCACAGACAGGCAACAGTTTAAGGGATAGCCCCTGCTCCCATTGTTTGGGACCCACAGGATGGCTGAGATGCACATCTGCTGCATATGTGGAGGTGGGGCTTATGTCCAACCTATGTATGCTCTTAGGTTGGTGGTTCAGTCTCTGAGAGCCCCCAAGTCTAGGTCAGTTGACTCTGTTGCTTTTCCTGTGGAGATCCTATCCCCTTTGGGGCCCTCAGTCCTTCCCCCAGCTCTACCATAAGAGTCTCCAAGCTCCATCCAATGTTTGGCTGTGGGTATCTGCATCTGTCTGAGTCAGTTGCTGGGTGGATCCTCTCAGAGGACAGCCATGCTAGGCTCCTGTCTACAAACATAACAGCATCATTAATACTGGACTGTTGCTTGCCCATGGGATGGGTTTGTGGTTAGGCCAGTTATTGCTTGGCCATTCCCTCCGTTTATGCTCTATTTCCTGTCCCTGCATTTCTTATAGGCAGGACAAATTTGGGGTCAAAAGTTTTGTGAGTGGGTTGGTGACCCTATCATGCCACTGGGGTCCCTACCTGGGTACAGGAGATGGCCTCTTCAGGTTCTATATCCCCACTGTTGTGAGTCTCAGCTAAGGTTACCTCCCATTTATTCTTGGAAGCCTCCCCTGTCCCAGGTCTCTGTTACATACTTGAGATGCCCCCTACCCTTCCACCCTCTCCAGCTGAAGATTCCTTTCATTCTCATAGCCTCTGGCTGTCTCCCCACACCTGATCTTGAAACATCACTCCCCACCCCCATTTCCCTTCTTATCCCCTCTCCTACCCAATTCCCTCCTTCCAACTGCCTCCTACAACTATTTTATTCCCCATTATAAATGAGATGCAAGCATCCTCCTTTAGGTTTTCCTTCTTGTTTAGCTTCTTTGGGACTGTGGAGAATAGCATGGGTATCCTGTATTTTATGGTTAATATCCACTTATCAGTGAATATATTCCATGAATGTCCTTTTGGGTCTGGGTTACCTCACTCAGGATGATATTCTCAAGTTCCATCCATTTGCCTGCAGAATTCATGTTGTCTTGGTTTTTAGTAGCTGAATAGTATTGCATTGTGTAGATGTGCCACATTTTCTCTATCTATTCTTCAGTTGAGGGACATCTAGGTTGTTTCCAGTTTCTGACTATTATGAATGAAGCTGCTATGAATGTAGTTGAACAAGTGTCCCTGTGGTATAGTGGGGCATTTTTTGGGTTTATGGCTAGGTCTTGAGGTAAAACTATTATCAGTTTTCTGAGAAACTGTCAAATTAATTTCTAAAGTGGTTGTAGGAATGTAGGAATGCTCCCTTTGCACCGAGCCTTGCCAGCATGCGCTATCACTTAAGTTTTCAGTTTTAGCCATTCTCATTGGTGTAAGATGATATCTGAGAGTAGATTTGACTTGAGTTTCTCTGATAACTAAAGACTTTAAGCATCTCTAAGTGTTTCTCAACCATTCAAGATTCCTCTGCTGAGAATTCTGTTTAGCTCCTGTACCCCATTTTTAAATTATGTTGTTTGGGTTGTTGGTGTCTAACTTCTTGAGTTCTTCATAAATTCTGGATACTACCCCTCTGTCAGATGTGGGGTTGGTGAAGATCCTTTCTCAGTCTGTAGGCTGCAGTTTTGTTCTATTGTCAGTGTCCTTTGCCTTACAGAAGCTTTTCAGTTACATGAGGGTCCATTTATCAATTGTTGATTTTAGAGGCCGAGCCATTGACATTCTGTTCAGAAGGTTGTCTCCTGTACCAATGAGTTCAAGGCTATTACTCACTTTCTGTTCTAGTAGATTTAGTGATCTAGTCTTACGTTGAGGTCTTTGATCCACGTTCTGTGCAGGGTGATAGATGCAAAGCTATTTGCATTCTTTTACATGTAGGCAAGCAGGAACATGGGTCAGAAGTCTTGGAACAATATTGCATGCTGGCTTGGTTAGGCTCATGCCTAGTCAGCTTTTAGTCTGGAGCCACCTGTCCATGGAAAGGTGCCATTACTGTGTGCTGTGTTCTTCTGCATCAACTAATAATCAAAATAACCTTCCACAGATAATTTTATGGGCCAATCTGGTCTAGGCAATTCTTCAACTGTTCTGATGATGTTCTAGATGATTCTAGGCTGTGTCAAGTTAACAGTTAATGCTAACTAGGACAATGTGTGAAGTAAAAGCTGACCCCCACAGAAGTCACAGAGGATCTTCACAGTGGGGCAATCTCCCTGGTATTAAATTGGTGATTATTGGAACTAGAGATTCAATTCAAGGGTTGAAAATTAAAAGTTGAGAAACTTGTCAGAGTATAAGATAAATAGATTAGAGATAGATAATATAAAATATATAAAAATTTAAAATGAGGTGTTAAAAGAACAAGACAAGAAAGCTACTATCTTATTAATGAGAGTGTTGGAAAAAGAGATAAAAGGTAAGTAGAGAAACTGTATTATAAAAAGAAAAGAACTTTCTAGAACTGAAAACTAGGTAGAAAGTTCAGTGCAACAAATGAAAAACCTTATGCTTGGATATATCTTCATAAAAATATATAATGCTAAATAGGGAAGGTCCAAGTGCTTTCAGAGAGATAAAACAGTTCACATACAAATGCATGAGAGTCACACTGTCGTCAGATTTCTGAGGAGTAGCAGAGGATGCTAAAAAAACAAAAGATGAAATGCTTTTAAAGGATTCTGGAGAAAATCATTTTCAGCCTAGAATTATTGGCCAATAGTGGGAGAAGATTAAAGGCTAAATGTACATAGGGAATGTGATTTGCAAGAAACTTAGTTACTGGAGGATGCATTGCTGCATCACTGAGGAAGGGGCACCAAAAAAGACCCAAGAGTCACCACACAGTGCAGTCAACCAGATAAGTCACTGATGGGAGCTTCCAGGGAGACATCTGATGAAGGTCTAGGGAGTTTTGATCCAGACCAACTCAGATCACCAGAAGGGGGCCAAGAATAAATGTGTGAGTTACATAATAGCCTTCAGAAACAACCTTCTTCTCTCAAAGAGGAGGGGACCGGGGAAGGATACTAGGAAAAAGCAAAACCTGGATAAGAAAGCGTGGTGCAGTGTCAAGGGCCCAGAATATGGTGTTGGTTTAGGTAAATAACACAGTGTGTTGGGGGAAGCAAGACGTATTTGGTTTTGATGCTAAGAATCATCTTTGAAGTAGATCAAGACGCTTCATCTGATATTACAGAGAATGAAAAGTCACTTTAATATATTTCTCAGACAAGCAGTAGATGAAAGATGTTTACTATTTTAATGACAGTAAAGCAAGAGTGCTGTGATGTTTCTGAACAAAATGAAAGCATTAATAAGTATTTGGTCATTATAATAATATGTAGCTAATAGGAGATGGAACAGGAGGCAGGCAGGCACGTACAGGAAGTGTCCAAGGTAGAAAAACAACAGGAGGTTGATGGTAACAATATTTACAGATTAAGTAAATTCCCTATAGGTATTTCCTCATATTTTAATTTTATATGTATAGATGGTTTGTCTGCTTGTGTTTCTGTGTACCATACTTGTGTATGGTACCAATAGAAGCCGGAAGAAAGTGTCAGATCTTCTGGTACTAGACTTAAAGAGACTTGTGAGCTGCCATGTGGGTACTGGAAATCAAACCTGGGTCCCCTGGAATAGTAGCCAATGCTCTTAACCTTTGAGGCATCTCTCCAGACCCCAGGGAAACAATTGTAACTATTGAATGTTACAATAGTAGCTAATGAAAGAGTAAGAAATAATAGGTATATTAAACATTCGGAGAAATTGGGAAGGACGTTAATGTAAAAAAAAAAAAAAAATTTCACTTCTCAGGAGCTGAAGGAAAGTAACTGAAGGAAGTACCAGGACCCTGGAGTTGTATTAACTATACTTGTGGGTTTAATTAGCCCAAGAACCAAATAATGGAAACAACAAAAAGAAATGGGAATTACCAAGAGCTGGCTGAGAAAATGCCAACTTGGTGGATTCTCCTGCATTGTGGAAATTTTACTAGACACAAGGACCGTTTTAATAAAAACAAAAATTAAAACCCTTAACTATGATATTGTTTATGAGAACAGGGGCTGCCATTTACAGTAAGATTATCCCAGAAGAGTAGGCATTAAATTTGTGTTCTGTTCCATTATGGATAAAAATGTGTGAATTCTCTCTTCAACACCATTTCTATTTTCTCTCTCTCTCTCTCTCTCTCTCTCTCTCTCTCTCTCTCTCTCTCTCTCTCTCTCTCTCTGTGTGTGTGTGTGTATGAGGAACTTCAGAAGCCATCCACCCTGTTTTTTGAGGCAGATTTTCTTATTGTTTTGGAGGTGGTTGGCTTTGCTAGGCTGGCTGACCAGCAAACTTCAGGGATCTGCTTGTCCATGACTCCTCAGTGGTGGCATTGTAAGAGCATACCATCAACGTCAGGTATGTTTTTTTTTTTTTGATATGTGTACTGGGAATAAAATTCTGGTCCTCACGCAGTTTGTGACAAGTTCTTTACTTATTTCCCCAGCTCTCTAAAATGTCAACGTCTTAAAAAAATTTGTAAGATGTTGGGCACTACACTTGAGATCTCACACACACTGAGCAACCGCTCCAGCACTGAGCTGCGTTCTCAGCCCCAGATAAAGACGCCATTTTTAAAATAATTAGACATAGCATGCTGTTTCATAACACTGCTACATTCATGTGTAAAGTATGAGTATTTTTAGATGGAATTTTATTTGCAAATTTAACCCATCCTCATCTTAATGTGTGGTTGAAGTCCAAGATACAGAAGCAGGCATTTTTAAGGAGAGAGTAAAGATTCAGGGGCTGTGGAAAGTGTGTAGCTGGATGAATTTGTGTGAGTGAACTGGACCAGTCAGTTCTTAGAAGTTCTTAGAAGGGACAAAAGGCAGAGCAACTACGTTATTTTGGTACTTCTGTTCTAAGTTTTGAAGTTCATGTGATCCTTTTACAGAGAGCAACAAAACCCAGATGGACAGCAATAAAATGGCACAAACCAAAGACATCAAGACAAGATTAATAAAGGTCGAGTATTATTTAAGTATTATGCCTAGTTTTGTAAACAAATTTAATTTGGAGATTATTTACATACAATAAGGCATACAAATATTAGTGGGATGTTTTGATAAATGCCTGCACCAAGGTAACCGCATTCTTATAGTGCCCAGAATATATGACTCCTAATCTTCTAATAATAATTCCATCTCTTCCATCAACACCACCCCAGGGATTCACCCAAGTGTGTTCTAACTCCGCTCGTCTGATTAGACTTTTTACCAACCACTGAGTGGACCTTACCAGCATGTGTTTTTTTATATATTTACCCTGCTTAGAATCTACTCTGTTCTTGGATCAATCAATAAATGATAACCATCAAACCTGGAAATATTTGGATTATAAATTTTATAACTATTTTCTCTATATTTTTCTTCTCAGAGATTTCAATAAAATATATTTTTAATTTTTAATAATTTTCTCTCCATCTATCTTCAAGATTATTGATAATTTACTCCATTGCCTTTACCATCCCGATCTGAAACCTTTCCAGCGAGTGACCTTATTAATTGTCTCACATTTTAGTGACAATTTATATCTGGTTCTTCTCTCCCCCACCTCTGCCTCCTTCCCCCTCCTCCTCCTTCTCCTCTCCTTCCTTTTATTTCTTTGGTGATATTTCCTATGTGCTTTTTCAATAAGCCCAACGTTAGGGTCTGAGAGATGGCTCAGTAGTTCAGAGCATGTGCTGGTAACTTTCTATCGTCAACTTAGAGTCACCTGGGAGAGGAAGCCTCCAGTGAAAAGTTGCCTGGATTGGTCTGAGGCCATATCCATCAGTTTGTCTTGGTGGATGATTGACATGGAAGGGCCCAGCACACCATAGGCAGCCCCATCCCTAGGCAGGTGGGCCTTGGGTCTGTAAGAAAGCTAGCTGAACATGAGCCTGTCCACAATCCTGTAAGCAGCAGCATTTCTCCATGGTTTCTGCTCCACATCCTGCCCTGACTCTTTCCAGTGATGGACTGAGACCTGGAGATGTAAGTCAAATAAATCCTTTCTTTCCTGGGTTGCTCTTGGTTGTGGTTTTTATAACCACGACAGAGAGTAATGGGAATGAAATACATACTACTTCAGCAGAAGACCCAAGCTCTGTTCCCAGTGCCCACAGTCACTAGCTCACAACTCCCTGTTAATTCCAGCTCCACGGTATCAAATACACTCTTCTGACCTCCACAGGCACCTGCGTGAATGTGCATGCGTTCATGCATACAAACTCACGGACATGGACACACAGTCACACACACACACACATACACACACATTTAAAAATAAAATTAAATACTTCAAATAAAAAGAACTCATTGCATTTTATTTTCTAGTTAGTGTGTGATTAATGAGTATTCACACACATACACCATTGAACTTGGTTCAGATTTGCTCCCTCATTTTTCCTTAATCCTGGTCTCCTTCCTGAACACAAATATTCCCCTTCTACCTCCATGTCTCATGCATTATAAATTTATATGTGATAAATATATGAATTTATATTTAAAACTAGATTCCTCATATTGAAGAAAAACACAATATTTGTCTTCCCTCCAGTACCCTCTCTTGTTGTTCCTTCCCAATTTTTTATTGGATATTTTGTTTGCATTTCAAATGTTATCCCCTTTCCCTGTTTCCCTTTGACTAGCCCGTTTCTACACTCTTAATCCCCTCAATCTCCCTCTACTTTCATGATATTCAGACTCTACCTATGGTGGGAATATTAGAAAGTGGCATCTTTCTATGAGCCTGACTTCTTCTCATGAAGATGATGCTCTCTAGTTCCATCCATTTTTTTGGGAGTGGTATGACTCCATTCTTCATCATGCCTGAATAAAACTCTACTGTGTGTGCATATGTCACTGTACCCACGCATCTGTTGGTGGATTGCTCAGCTGGTTTGATGTCCTGGCTATTGAGAATCCTGTAAAGATAGACACAGATGTGCCTATATCTCTATTGTATGCTACCTTAGATTCCAGCATATACAGGCAGGGTTGTATGGGTGGGTGTGGTAGGTTTTTAAAGCTTTTCTGGAAGAACCCCTATGTTAATCTCTAGAGTGTACCAGCTGACATCCCCACCAGCAGGGCATAAGGATTCTCTTTTTTTACATTATAACGAGCACTTGTTGTTGGTTATATTAATCACAACTATTCTGACTTGGGGAAAACAGAACACCAATGTTGTTCTGCGGTTTGTTTCCTGATGATGAAGGATGTCACACAGACCCATATCTATAGTGACCATTTGTGTTTTCTATTTTGAGAACTGTCTCTTCATTTGTCCATTTGTTGATTGTGTGATTTTGTTTTTGGTGTTTAATTTTCTGAGTTCCTTATATATTCCAGGGATATGGGTCACAAATATGTCTTCTGCTCTATAGGCCATTTCATCACTCATCTGATTGTTTCCTCTGCTTGGCAAAAGCTTTGAGTTTTATGCTTCCCTAATTGTCAGTTCGTAAAATTATCTCCTGAGCTACTGAAGTCCTTGCCTATATCTCTATTGTGAGGTGTAGTCTTTTGTTTTTCTAAAGCAGGATTAGGACTTAGTTTAAGATCTTTAATCCATGTTAAACAGATTTGTAGGCAGCGTGGGAGATAGAGATGTAGTTTCACTGATCCATAGGTGGGTATTCAGTTTCCCTGGACCATTTATTTGTTAAAAAGTGTGGATTTGCTCCAATGTGTTGGACACATTTGTCAAGAATGGATGGCTGCTTCTGTGTGGGTTTATGTGCAGGTCCACTGTTCTCTCACTGGTATACACTTATGTTTTGTGTGAGTACCATTCTGTTTTTATGACTATAGCTTGGCAGTCTAATCTGAGATCAGGTACCATCCCTAGGCTGATGGTCCTGGGTTTTATAAGAAAGCAGGCTGAGCAAGCTTTGGAAGCAAGCTAATAAGCAGCACCCTCCATGGCCTCTGCATCAGCCCAGTCTCCAGGTCCAGCTCTGCTTCAGTTCCTGTCCTGACTTTCTCCAATGAGGAACTGTGATCTGGAAGTGGATGTCACTTCCATGATGCTTCCATCAATCTTCTTCCTTCTGCTGAGGATAACTTTGACCATGTGGAGTCTTTTGTGCTTTCATATGAATTTTAAGATTATTCTTTTAGTTCTGTGAGAGATTGCATTGGAGTTTGTAGCTCACTATTAGTGAGATAGTTATTTTTGCAATATACTACCAACCAGTGAGATGGGAGATCTTTCCATTTTCTAGTATCTTCTTCAAGTTCTTTCTTTAAGTTTTTTACTGTAGAAGATTTTTCACTTCCCTGGTGTTGTAGTTAGGGTTACTATTGCTGTGATGAAACACCATGACCAAAGAACAAATTGGGGAGGAAAGGGTTTATCTGGCTTCCACTTCCAGATCACAAGCCCTCATTGGAGAAAGTCAGGACAGGAACCGAAGCAGAGCTGGACCTGGAGGCTGGGCTGATGCAGAGGCCATGGAGGGTGGTACTTACTAGCTTGCTTCCCATGGCTTGCTCAGCCTGCTTTCTTATAAAGCACAGGACTATTATCCCAGGGATGGTGCCACCCACCATTCGCTGGGCCCTCCCTATTGATCACTAATTGAGAAAATTCCTTACAGATAGAGCTCATGGAGACATTTCATCATCTGAGGCTCCTTCCTATCTGATGACTCTAGCTAATGTCAAGTTGACACACAAAACCAGCCAATATACTTGGTTAGATTTATCACTAAGTATATTGTTTTGTTTTGAAAGCTATTGTATTTTTCTTGATTTCTTTGTTCGCAAGTTCATTATTGGTATATAACTATGGGATTTAATATGTCACTATGTATCTTGCTACTTTGCTGACTGTGTTTTATTAGACTTCAGAGTTCTCTAGTAGAATCTGCAGCCTTTTAAACAGGATTGTGTCGTCTATAAATAGGGATAATTAGATTCCTTTTCTATTTTATCTTCCCTTTTAATGCATTTCAATGTTTTCCTGTACTTGTTTTCATAATTATTACTTGTGAGTTTGTGTGTATATATGTGCAGGGAATGTTCATGCAAGAGAAATTGCCTTCTGAGTCCAGAAGAGGGAATTAGATCCCACAGAATTGGAGCTTCTGGTGGTTGTGTTTGTGCATTCTGGGAACTGAACTTCGGTATTTCGTAAGAGTGGTATGTACTCTTAACTCCCGAGCTATCTCTCCAACTCCCATTTGTATTCTTTTTGTTTCTTTCTCTAGCCTTACAACTTTAGACAAGGGCTGGAGTCACCATTTTCTCTTTCCCAATTTTAAAGGTAAAGAAACTGAAGTGTGTTCCTTCTCTTCCTAGTTTCTTCAGGAATTTTATTGTGAAGGGACACTGAATTGGTGAAAAGACTTTTTGTGTGTTCGTTAAGATGTTCATGTGAATTCTGTCATTAAGCCTAGTTAAATACTCTATTATACTTACTGGTTTCCACACAGAGACTCATTTTTGTACATTTGAATGAAGCCAACTTGGTCATGGCTGCATTATCTTCTTAATGAGTTGCTGAATTTAGTTTGCAAGTATCTTAATTTAAAAATTTTATATCTATGCTAACTAGAGAGATTGATCTACAGTTTTCTTTGTTATAGTTGTGTTCTTATCTGATTTTGGCATCAGGGTAATAGCTTCATTGAAAGGTATTACTTCTCTTATTAGTTTATGGAACATTTTGTTTTGTTTTGTGATAAGGTCTTATGTAGCCTTGGCCTTTCTTGAATTCACTATGTACCTGGGGATTATCTTGAACTGATTCAAACCTGGCAATGATAGGATTATAGGAACTATCATGGAACACCATGACCAGACTTTATAAAATAATTTAAGAAACATTGGTGTTTGCTTTAAATATCTGGTAGAATTTGGCGGTGTAACTGTCTAGTACTGGGGATTTGTTTTTTAAGAGACTCTTATTGTGCCAATCTGTTTATGTTCTTTGTGTTCCCTCCATTTAGTTTTAGTGGATGATATGTCTGTGAATTTGTCCATTTGTTCTCATTTTTTTAGTTTTGTTTTTGAATACTGGTTTAAATGTTTTTATGTGGTAGTCTAGATTGCAACTGTATCTGTTGTGATGACTCCTTTTTCATTCAGTAATTTTATTACTATGGTTCTTTTCACTCATTCGTTAGGAATTTGTCTCATCTTTTTCAAGAATTAGCTCGTGCTTCATGGATTGCTTGTACTATTTTTGATTGTATTAATTTAGTTAATTTCTCCCTTAACTGTATTATTTCTTTATGGCTACTGCTTTTGTGTTTGGCTTGCTGTTGTTTTTCTAAGGATTTTGAGGTTACATCATTGGGTTATTTATTTGCAGTCTCTGTGTTTTTAAAAGCCTAAACACTCATGGCTATGAACTTGTAGTAGGACTGCCTCTGCTCTATCCAAAGGGTTCTGATAAGCCATGTTTTCATGTTTATTACTTCATTCTATAAATATTTCTATATCCTCCATGATTTCTTCAGTGACTCATTTGTCATTCATGAGTGTATTGTTCAATCTCTACAATTTGTCTAATTTCTGTGGCTTTTCTTGCTATTGAGTTCCAGTTCTAGTCCATTATAATTTGATGAAGTACAAGAAATAGTGTTTACTCTTTTGCATTTGTTAAGGCTTGCTTTATGATTTAAAAAGAACGTGTTAGATAGCTGTCAGATGAAATATTCTGTGGTTATTTGCCAGGTCCTGTTAATCTATGATACAATGTCATAGTCAGTGTTATATTGCTATGAAGAGACACCAGGACCATGGCAACATTTATAAAGGAAAGCATTTGATTAGGTCCTGCTTACAGTTCCAGAGGCTGAGTCTGATCTCCTCATGGTGGGAAGCATGGTGGCATGGAGGCAGACATGGTGTTGGAGAAGTAACTGAGAATTCTACACCCAGATCCACAGACAGCAAGAAGAGAGAGACTCTGAACTTGGAATGGGCCTTTTGAAACCCAAAACCTACCTCCTATTAAACAGTTCCTCCAACAAGGCCACACCTTCTCTTTCAAATAATACCACTCCCAGGTGACCAAGTATTCAAATTTATGAACCTGTAGGGGACATTCATATTTAAACTACCACATGCAGTTTAACTCTAAAGTTTCTTAGTTGACTTTCAGTCTGAACAACCTATCTACTAATGAATTTGATATTGAAGTCCCTCATTATCAATGTATTAGAACCTAGCTGTTCCTCTATGCTCATTAGCATTAGGCTGTTCCTCTAGAAGACACATCAGACCCATGACCAGCACTTTGGGTGTGGGACATAGAATGCCCCCATTAGATAGATTTCCATTCAGCTCAGAGATGACCTGTTCTATGACCTTGGAAGTGACAGTAGAATAGGGATTAAATTCTGGGAATCCTTGTCACCCCTACACTATAACTTCCCATGTCTATCTGTGTAGCAGTGGTGGCATAGATTATATGTAGAATTGTGTCTTTCTAAGATATCAGTTGTCATGGATGGCCTCAATTGGCCGTGGGGATGGTGAAGGTGGGAGCTAAGCAGTTGGTGGTTCAGAAGACGTTGCTAACAATTTTGAGGGGACTTATTCTTGGGTTCACACCCATGAAAAGTGTGGTGTGTCAGCAGAAGGAGCAGAAATGATAACAGTTCGGCTCCATTCTTTAAGTGAACACCAATCTTCTTCATGGTTGTCAAGATGGCAATGGACTCCAAACATTCAGCACAAGAGTATTCCCATTTGGTAATGGCAAGAAGAGTGCTACCTTCAGGACGAGATGTGCCACTGAACTTGTAATTACAAAATCATATTGGAGCATGTAGACCATGTAGTTGATGTCATTGAAAAAAAAAATCCTTGATGAGAGCAAATATACTCACTCTGCCAGGGCTGAAATGGGTCATGGCGATCAAGTGCCCAATATGGCCAAACCTATTTTCTCTGAACTTTCTACCATGTTTTAAGGATGGTGCTGCCACTGAGTGAGAAGCAGCAGTTGTCTGTTAAATGAGAGGAGCTGAGGTTGAGGTTTTTGGTGACAATTTTTTTATCTCTTGGCTCTTATTTTTCCTAAATAATTCCCAGTTAAGAAGCTACTAAGTAACCTTCAGGTAACTTAAGATCCAAAATTTGCATTCATTCATGTGATACTAAAATAAATTGGATTATATACTCTTCAATTTCTAGTTTCTTTAAAGAACTTGAAGGTAAGAGATTATTAATGATGAATAATAAGATTATTCATGTAATGGGGGTGTGGCAGAAAAGTATCAACAAAAAGGGATGAGGCTGAGAGACTGAGTGTGCCCACTCTTGACAGTTTGACTAGAAAAAATGAAATAACACAGACAAGGGGCTACTATGATCACAAAAGGAAGGGAAGAGAGAAGGCAAAGGCCTTCCTTTGGAGTCAGGCTGGATTTGTTATCTGTGGGACAGAAGTTGGAAAGGGCTTGCAGCCTCACTTTTATAATCTCAAGAATTTTGAGAGGGGTGGAAAGATCAGGAAAGGGAAGAAGAGAAAGTACATATATGTATTTTAATACACACATAGAAGCACATACATACATATACACACAAATACACACATGTACATGTACACGCATACTTATACACACTTATATATGTATCTCTGAACATACATATATATGCATGTATGCATATGTACATATATACAGACCATATACACATATGCACGTATACACATGCCACATATACATACACAAATATGTATGAATATATACAGATACATAAATACATACATATATACATATATAAACACACATATATGCATATATTCCTCAAGACAGGAGATATTTTTACTACCTTACAGCAACCTGTGAGACTTTTTCTTTCTTATTCATGAGGCTGACTTTCCTCAGTCTGCCTCTTTCTCTGTCAGAGGATGGTGAAACAGCTTCAAAAAATTCCCCTCAGCGCGTTCTGTTCACAGAACAGCAGTTCACATCTGAGACTCTAGGTCAGTCAACCGTGACTTAGGCCTGCTTCACTAGCATCTGCTTCTGCTGGAAATAAAATAGGGTTTGCTTTTTCTGTTTTTCATTACAGTTGTCCATGAAGTCAGTCTTGTAACCTTTGTAAACTGGTCTTTGCAGAAAACTTAGTATCCAGCACTGGGAGAAAAACTAACACGTTTTAAGACAAAACAAAAGAATCACGTGGTCCCACCCTCATCCTTAGACAAAAGATACTTGAATTTCTCCATTTTTTACTGTGTTCCTTTCCTGGGAAAAGGAAACAGCTGATTCCACAGCTGGTGACAGAGCCCTTTTCAAGGGCAGTTGCCAGAGGACCCAGACATGGGAAGCAGCTGTTCCTTCCCCCCTGGGAAATTCACCTAGCACCACAGCAGGTGGCGGGGAGAGCAAGCCAAGCACTGTGTGTCTCAGCAAGTAGACCTTCAACCAGTAAATCAGAGCTGATTCCCCTTCTACATAGTTTCCTCTTTACAAGGCTTCTTGTGGGCTACTCAGGTAGCACTGTCTCTACAGACCAGGGTTGTACGCTCCACAGAAGCATGGGGCTGAACTCTAAACAAGGCACTCCACAGCAAGCAAGCTGCACGGTTTACAAAGCTATTTTTCTATTTCTATAGAACGATTCCAGGTCTTAAAAAGTTTTATTCTTTTCCTTCAAATGCTTGGGTCCCCACCTGCTTTCTTGTCTTTCTTTAAGGGATTTATTCATGTCCTCTTTAAGGACTTTTATTATCTTAATAAAGTTGTTTTTAAGGTCATTTTCTTGTGCATCGGCTGCGTTGGAATATTTGAGGTTTGTTGTACTAGGATAGCTGAGCACTGGTGATGAAATATTGCCCTGGCTGTTATTGACCGTCTTCTTACATTGGCTTCTAGGCATCTGGATTTGGGTAATCATAGGTTTAGGTGCCAACTTCTGAGTTTTTCTTTGTTGGATGGATTTTTTTCCCCTTCGTTTCTGTTTCCTCTCTAGTCTTCTATTTAGTGGTTTATTGTTGAATAGAACTCACTAACCTGAGTTGGGGGTTAGTGGCCAGGGGAGGTGGGGCTTATTTGACCAGAAGATTTCAGCTCAAGTTAAAGGCTAGAGTTCTAGTGACTGGTTTGGCCTCTGGTTCATATATCTCCTGGAGTTCAGGTGGACAACACATCCTCTTGTTCAGCAGGGAGCCTCCACTGGGGGTTCTGGGTGCTGGTATAATTCTGTCTGTCTGTCTATCTATCTATCTATCTATCTATCTATCTATCTATCTATCTACCTATTTATCTATCCATCTCTATCTCTGTATATAAAATAAAAGACATAATTTAAAAAGGAAGGGATAGATAAAAGAGAGACAGGAGGGATGGAAAGAGAGAGAAATGTTTGGCTCTCCAACACTCTGTGATGATTATTTAGGAAGCATAAGTATGAATTGCTCTAGAGGTATATGTGGTATGGGAACTAGAGAAGGATGTCTTTTTCTTAACACTCCAGTTGACGAAGAAGTAACTTCTCTTTATACCACACTGTCCCTATGCTTTGAAAGATTTCTTCTGCACAAAATATTTGGAATTTTTTCCTGTTTACTGAAATGCATTTTTCTCTACAACTGTTCCACAGGGAAATAAATTCCTTTCTCTGAGCCTATATTTAACTGAGCTGAAGCTTTAAATTCAGTTGGTTTGTAATTCTTCTATGCGTATAGCATGGGAGTCACTGGTATATACACTTTAACTCCCTCATTCTTCCTTCGTTTTGGACTAACATATCTATATTACAATTGCTGGAAAATGTGGTATCTGTATTTTTCCTCAGGAAGGTATAGAAGCATTCATTGCATAACTTACATGTACTTGCAGACTTGCATATTGTGTTGGATATGATAAACATTGATGAATCTATTTTTAAAGGTACCATCCATCCTTTAGTAAGAATTCTGATTACAGCTTTTCCAATCATTCCACTGGAATATACCACTCATTTTTCTGGCAAAACCAAGATAAAGAGGTTTCAGTTGGCTCAGCCACTAAAAGACTTCACTGCTATTACAGGTGACCCATGTTTAAGTTCACGAACCCATGTCAGTTAGCTCAAAACCACCTATTTTTTTAGTAACTCTAGTTCCCAGAGCGTGGCGCCCTCTTCTGGCTTCTAAGGACACCTACACCCATGTGCACTTACCCACATCCATACACATAATTACAAATAAAACCAAATCTTTTTTTAAAGGCCCAAGTGAATAAAACGAGGCCTCTAAAAATGATTATGCAAACAACAGGCCTCTAAACTGGAATGTGGGATTGTATTCTATGGTAAGTAGGATCACAGCCTTCCAAAACATGTTCATCGTCTAATCCTGGAACCTGGATGCAATGTTTTGTGGAAAAGGGGATTATGTTTGTACACGGAATTAAGAGTGATATTAGCTGACTTTAAGATAGATTATCCTGGTTCTTCAGGTAGGCCCCATAGAATCAAAGGTGCCCTTAAAAATGAAGAGGGGTTTAGAAGCACTAGCATCAGTGATGCTCTTTAAGAAAGATTGACAGCAATTTCTAACTTTGAAGGCAGAAAGGAACCATGAGACAGCATCTGAAATCAGTGTCTGGAACTAGAAAAGTCAAAGAAATTTATTACCCGTAGGGTCTCCAAGAAGGATGAAACCTTAGTTTTTGCCTAGTGACAGTCTTTTTGTCATATAGGATAATAAATGGGAGTTGTTTTAAGTCAGTAAGTAGGTAGTAATTGATCACAGCATCAGCAGGATACTGATGCAAATTGCTAATACATTTAATGAATACACTGAATCTCTTTGATATAAGAAAATAGCACGGAGATAATATATGATGTGGTACTCAACGTATTAGCAGTGACAGAGACTGGGGTGCAAATGGAAGGTAAGATGAAGATCAATTGGCTATGGTCCTTAGTTGCTATAGTGACAATGGTAAGTATCAATATTACGATATAACCTGTCTGTTTTCATCAATAATTAATGTTATGCATGGATAAATAGATAAATTAAAGTGTTGGAAATCTAGCCAGGACACAAACAGAAAACTCAGAAAATCTGTGTGAAGGCTCTCAAAAGTTGCTGACTCTTAAAAAAATGTTAGATAGAGGTGAGGATCAATCTAGAGTCTGAGAATTAAGACTCCAGTGACTGGTTTGCTATGGATTGCTGGCCAACCAGTACAGCTGAAATAGAGGATGGTGGATTCAGTAAGAGATCCTGTCTCAAAAGCTAAGGTGGAGAGGCTAGAGAAAGTGCAGACCCTTGAGACACAAAATGGGAGCATTTGGGCAAGCATAGGCAAGGGAACCTCAATGGTGTCCCAGTAAGTAATGATAATGCAAGTAAGAACCCCAGTCCAGCAGAAGGACTGGAGAACAGGGTTTTGGTGTAGGTGAGGGAAAGCATGCTTACCAATTTATGCACGATCAGCTTCAGATATAGGACTATGCAACTACAATTCAATAATTTTATTCTATCTTGTTTGTCACCTTATATAAATGGTTGGGTTAGTTATAGCTCAGTGGTACAGTATATGCTTAGAACATAAAAGACTGTGCATTTGAACCCTGGCACCACCACCTAAAGTAAAATGTTTTAAAGTCATCTGGTAGCGTCTAATGTTTAGATTCAGTTTGGGGGTATGGCTGAGTCATGCCGTTGGCAAAGGAGTGGGAGACCACAGGGAGGACTTTACAGGCTCTCACTGTTGGAGACCCGTTTGTCACTCCGACAGAAAGATGCTGAGATGAAGTACCTCTGGGTTGAATGTGTACCGTTCTTCAGTCTTCTCTGTGACTTCCTTCTCTGTGACATAGACTTGTCATGTCCAGTGTGGCTTGGTCGTGGAAGGTTGACTGGGGTGATAAGGAAAAAAGGAAGGAGAGATACAGAGACACATGTACAGGCAAGCTAGAACAGATGGGCCATGCCGGTTCTGACATAGCGGCACAGACTATGAAACAACCCAGAACCTCGGCATGTTTATTATGTACAGCACAGGGAGGAGGAGCTTATAGCTTGTATTCTAATGCTAATTGTGTCCCCCAAAACTGTTTGGGTGAGAGGGTCTGCACATAGCTTCTGGGAACCTGCCCCCAATTAATTCTGATTGGTAAATAAAGATGACAGCAGCCAATAGCTGAGGCTAAGAGAAAGAGGTAGAGTTTTAGGTTTCCTGGGTTTGGGAGCACTAGGAGGAGGAAAAAGAGGGAGAGACACCACGCTTGAGGTGTGTGCAGGACAGACAGACAGAGCACCACGCTTGAGGAGTGTGCAGGACAGACAGACAGAGCCACCACGTAAAGGAGCTGGGAGATTGCAGTCCAGAGAGCTACTTTAGTGGCTCAGGAGCAGCCAAGATGAAACAGAAATTAGTAAGTAGTAACTCGGAATTATCAGGGGGAGGTAAATTCTAACAGCATGGAGGTTAGGCAGTCACCCAGCTATTGTGCTGCTTAGGGCATATTTAAATACATAGTGTGTGTGTGTGTGTGTGTGTGTGTGTGTGTGTGTCTTTCATTCAGGAACATAAACAATTGAGGCAGGAAGCAACCCTGCACTAGGATTTATGTATTAAAATATTAATACTACAGGAGCTAGCTAGTTTCTGTAAGAAAGCTCTACAGATGAACAGTCTCAGGCTATAAATGTCCCAGAGGAGGAATCATATATATTCATGCGTGTGTGCACATAGGTATGTGCTTACGTGAGTGGAGGCCAGAGGTAGGTGCTGAGTTGCTCTCTGTCTTATTTTAATTTTAAAGATTTATTTTTGTTTGTAATCCTGTATATGTGTGCTGGGGGATAGGGGTGTGTACGTTACATGTGTGTGAAGGCTGTAGAGGCCAGAAGAGGGTGACGCTGGGAACTGAACTCATGTCCTCTGGAAGATCAATAAATGAATGCTCTTACCTGGTGAGCTTCCTCCCCATTCCTCACCCCTTATTTTTTGATACAGGGTCTCTTACTGAACCCAGCGCTCTTGGACTCAACTAAACCGACTGGCCTGCAAGTCATGGCGATCATCCTGTCTCTGCCTCCTCGGAGCTGAGATTACAGGCCATGCTGCCTCACCCAGCTTTTCTGCATGGATGCTAAGACTCCGCCTCAGGTCCTCATCCTTGTACAGCAAGCTTTTTACCAACTGAGTCATCTTCCCAGCTACCAGAGATGTTTGAGAGTGGTAGCTAGAGATTCTATCCCTTGTGGTTCAGCTGTCGATTGTAGCCTTGTTTGGTTTTTCCAGTCTTCATTCATCCTAGGATGAAACAGAAGCCACCTTTACTTTTCTAAGCAGTTTCTCCATAATTTCTCCTTTAGGAACACCCTCACTTTTCTTACTAATTGATTGATGCCAGCATCATCATTGTTGTCGTCACCATCATTATTGAAACTAACATTTATGGAACATGTCATTATATGGCAGTTTCTTATATGACTGGGCTTATTTTGTCTCTGATGACTCTTACATCATTTGGCAAATCAGAAAAAAATTTAAAATGTGAAGTTGGCCAGGAGCTTACCCATCCAGGTAGTAAGTGCCTGCAGCAGAATGCAGATCCCATCTGTGAGCTGGAGTCCACTTGGAAGGGGCTGAGTCTCAAAGGCAAAGAGCTTGGGGGTAGATGTCAAAGGGTTCTATGAGCTAAGATGCTTGGCCTTGCTGATCTTGGGGTTTTTCTGTGGGAACTACATCATTCCTGTCAGCGTTCTTCCCAAGCAATAGAAAGGATATCTTCAGTTAAATTACAGAAACACCAAGAGGTCTAAAGGCAGCAGCGACTAGTGCACACACTCTTCCTGCCGTCTATGTTCTCAGTGCCAACAGTTTTCTATCCGAGGCTGATCGCTCAAGATCAAAGTTACCAAAGTATTCCTGGCCTCAATAGTGTCACATGCCCCTGTCTTTTACCAGTAGGGCTAGACTCGGAGTCCACATGAGCTAATGGAGAGTTGAGGTTTCTAGAAAATCCAGTAAGATTGTTCCTGGAAAAGTTTCTTTGTTAGTGTTTTTACTGCTGTGAACAGATACCATGACCAAGGCAAGTCTTATAAGGACATTTAATTGGGGCTGGCTTACAGGTTCAGAGACTCAGTCCATTATCATCAAGGCAGGAGCATGGCAGCATCCAGGCAGGCATGGTACAGACGGAGCTGAGAGTTCTACATCTTCATTTGAAGACTGCTAGCAGAATACTGGCTTCCAGGCAGCTAGGATGAGGATCTTAAAGCCCACATCCATAGTAACACACCTACTCTAACAGGGCCACACCTTCTAATAGTGCCACTCCCTGAAACCATCACAAAAAGGGAAGAAGTTATAAAGATAACACATCTCTCTCTCTGTCACACACACACACAAAAGCACACACGAGTGTGCACACACGCATACACACATATATGCATGTGTGTGCATGCACACAAGCAGTCTCGCGCACACTCATACATACACACAAGCACACACATATGCACACACACACTCGAATGCACATACACACACATGCATGCATGCACACACACATTATTAAGCTTGTCACAAAGGATAAAGGACAGAATCTAGACAAAGTGCTTAGAGTTCAAGGCATTTTCTTCCCTCCAGCTAGAGAAAGGGGGCGGGGCTCTGGCTGCCCTGGGAGGAACACGTGGTAGAAACTGACCCTCCACTGTGTTCATCATTCGTCTCTGACACCTGCTCCCAGAGTCCATCTGATGTCCAGCTGTTGTTCTGTGCAGTGAGAAATGCCAGCCCCATCTCACCATGCCTGTTTTATGTCTGAAGCATGAGCCATGAACTCCCTTCCTGTCTGTCTTTCTCCTTAGGATTTCATATCACTTTTCAAATGTTTATCTTAGTTTTGAAATTTTTTAATTATATAGAAACATTGAGATGATTATAGTAAACATCCATAAACACACCACCTAAACTCCACCGTTAGTATTTTAGTTCAATTGTTTAATTGGGTATCCACCTACATCCATCTATCCATCCATCCATCTATCTATCCATCCATCCATCCACTCATCCAAACTTCCATTCGACAACACTGTCTTTATGTTTTTTTTTTTTTTTTGATGTTATGAAGTTTTTTGTTTTGTATTTTTTCTCTTTTGTACAATACTGATCCCAAATGGTTGTATCAACATTGGCAGACAAATGTCTGGCAGAGACATCTGCAACTCCTTGGGCTGGACAATTTTTTTTTTGTTAATATTTTGACTAGAACAAAGTTTTTAAAGCATTTGTTTTTCATAAGAAGTAACAATCTGTTCTTCCTGGTGGCTTTCTTGACTCCTATTATTTCTAACTATGTCTCTAAAATAGGTTTTTTTTTTTTTTTTTTTTTTTTAGATAATTGTTTTGAAATGACAGGGAAGAGTTCTTAGAAAAAAATACAGACTGAAGTGACCCCAAATTGGACTTTCTGGGTGGAGCATTTCCTAGATGCTGGTGCTGGTGGTGATGATGGTGGTGGTGATGGTGGTGATGGCGGTGGTGATGGTGGTGCTGGTGGTGCTGGTGATGGTGGTGATGTGGTGGTGATGGTGGTGGTGATGGTGGTGGTGGTGATGGTGGTGATGGTGGTGGTGGTGGTGGTGGTGGTGGTGATGGTGGTGGTGATGATGATAGTGGTGGTAGTGATGATGGTGGTGGTAGTGATGATGGTGGTGGTGGTGATGATGGTGGTGCTGGTGGTGCTGGTGGTGGTGGTGGTGGTGGTGGTGGTGCTGGTGCTGGTGGTGCTGGTGGTGATGATGGTGGTGATAGTGGTGGTGATGGTGGTGATGGTGGTGGTGATGGTGGTGCTGGTGATGGTGGTGATGTGGTGGTGATGGTGGTGGTGATGGTGGTGATGGTGGTGATGGTGGTGGTGGTGGTGATGGTGGTGATGGTGGTGGTGATGGTGGTGGTGGTGATGATGATGGTGGTGGTAGTGATGATGGTAGTGGTGGTGATGATGGTGGTGCTGGTGGTGATGATGGTGGTGCTGGTGGTGATGATGGTGGTGGTGATGATGATGATGGTGGTGGTGGTGATGATGGTGGTGATGGTGGTGATGATGGTGGTGGTGGTGCTAAGTTTTGAACAATGTTTAGAATTTGTTCCACAATTATCAAAATGTGTTCAAATCTGATTAGCAAATCTTGGAGCAGTGTAAGATCCTCAGAAGGGTATTTCCAGTCCTCAGAATCAGATACATATCTCAACTTGCAAGGACAATTCTTACTGAGATACTTACACATGTGGAGTTGTGTTAGAGCCTTATGTGACTGGGTTTCATTATTAAGTTCATGGTTTGGATCCAAGCCCCTAAACTCAAGACTCCAGCATTTGGGTTTCAAATGATTTGTTTGTTTGTTGAAAGCAAGTTTGGAGCCAGTGATGATCAAATTTTAGTACAAAAATAGAAGTGTTACAGTGGAAGAACTCTATCACAGACACTTCTGCAGGACACACACAGGTCGATGTCCACGAAACCTGGGCACACGGCACCTACTCTAGGTGCCGTTTCTCTGTGCTCTGGCATGAACTTTATCACCCGTGTTTCATCTTCATGGATGCGTACGAATGGAACCGTGGGTGTGGAAGCACCACAGGGAAGGGGACTTAGCAGGTGGCTGGGGAAGACTTGTCAGGAGCTGAAACAACCCTGCCAGGGGGAGGGGTGGTGGTAGCGGTGAGAAGGTCTGAAGGGCCGAATCAAACAGAGTCCCAGGACATGACAGAGAAAAGAGGGAAAGATGGAGAGAAGGCGGAGTTCTGGAGAGAGATGTAAAGACTCTGGTTAAAGAAGAAGATGTGTCTGGAAGCTCAGCTGGGACCTTAACGAAGCGTAGCAGGGTGTGGTAGGACAGGCTTTGGGTCATAGGATAGGATCAAAAGGGATGAAGGCTACCGAAATTAGTCTGGGCGACTCTACCACTACCTTAAAAAAAAAGAATTCTCTTCCCTTCACCCTTCCCAACACGATCCAAATTATTCTTCATATATTTGTCATTGCCTAATACCTCACGCTGACTACATCAGGAAACAATGAGCTCACCCATCGCTCCAGACAGGACTCTCTCACTGGCTTAAGCCAATTAGCACAGCCTGATGCCTACCCGTGCCAAAGACTCAGAGATAGCTCCGTGACCCGTATTAAAATGCTTAGAAAAGAAATAGTCTCTCCTGCGCGATATGCTCTGTGGGTGGGAAATGTAGAATTGATAGAATCATGGTGATTCCAAGAGGAGAGACAGCCTACGGATGAAACCTACCCTCTGAAGGCAGAAAACTCAGGTCATTAAAAAAAAAAAAAATCCATGGATCCCCTGGGCCAGCCTCTGTTCACGTTCAAGAGATTCTGGAACTTAAGAAATGCACCTTTATCATCAATTAAGATTGTGTCTCATGTAGCCTGGGCTTTTCTTAAACTTACCTTATGGCCAAGGAGAGCCTTAAACTCCTAATGCACTTGCCTCTACCTTCCAAGTTCAGGGATTGTAGACGTGTACCACCATGTCTAGGTTTGGCTCTGTTATCAAATAGCTGCAAACTGATAATGACAATGGTATACCTCAGAACTATTGGAAGCATGGGAAATCGTGCGGATTTTACGCGCTAGTCAGAGAATATCTGGCACATAGCATATGCTCAGCTAAAATGTATGGTGGAAGAGGAGTTTCACTTCCTTTAATACACATTCTTGCTAAAAATCAGATATGAGACATAAAAGTAAGACATTACAGGTTTGTCCCAGCAGAATGGGGTGGCGGCAAACATGAGAGACACAGCAGAGTTAAGGTAAAAATTACATTTCTTCCCATTTCCTCTCTGTTCAGAGATTAGCTGCCTGAGGACATAAGAGGAGAGACCAGGCAATGGGATTTTTCCAAGCTGCTTTTCTTTCAAATTGTTTCTGTCCCTGGGATCCAGCAGTATAAAAAGGGGGAGATACCAGCATTTTCCCATGTTTCAGGACACAGAAGGCTACCTAAAAGGGAAAAGAACTTAGTGCTGTATCAGATGTCAGGCCTGATACTGCCTTATCCAAGAAAGCATTATGTCTCCACATAGTCTTTCCACTTCTGGCAGCTACTGGCTGCCTTCCAAAGTGGGAATAAAAAACCAGCACAGCCTTGCCAAGATGTCTACAAAATCCTTCAAACACATCTTCAGATCTTCAGAAATATTCAGGGCCTGGTTAAGGAAGAAGTAATGCCCTCTCGGAACCACCCCCAGCAAACCCGTCACCTGTGCAATGTTTGTATGTAACTGTTGGTGTGAAGTGCTGATACAAGGTTCGTATGTAACTGTTGGTGTGAAGTGCTGGTGCAAGGTTAGTATGTAACTGTTGGTGTGAAGTGCTGATGCAAGGTTAGTATGTAACTATTGGTGTGAAGTGCTGAGGGCAAGGTTAGTATGTAACTGTTGGTGTGAAGTGCTGAGGGAAAGGTTAGTATGTAACTGTTGGTGTGAAGTGCTGATGCAAGGTTCGTGCATAACTGTTGGTGTGAAGTGCTGAGGGTCAGTTGCTCTTGGTCTTAGACACGCATTTCAGAAATCAGACAAAGCTCCATTCTACTAATAAAAGAAGTTGGACAGTGACTACTCCAATTTCCAAACTCGTAGTGTGTGTGTGTGTATGTGTGTGTGTGTGTCTTTATGGACGACACATATTGATGTTTAAGCCTGCTAATTTCTTTTGGAGAAAGCCCTGTACATTGTTCGCCAAGGATGCACACAACCTTGAGGTGTCTGTGGTGCTGGAAGGCAGGGTCAGTGAATACAGAACACTATGGAGGGAGCAGCTCACAGTGGGAAGGAGGGGAGGAGAGGAACAGGACAATCAAAGAAAGGGAGTGGCTTGCTTGAGGCCTTCTGCTCTGACTCGAGATTCTTAAGAGCTAGGCTGCCTGCTAGGCCATCGATGAGTCACAGAGTATATCCATGGTGACTGTGGGACTTGGCCCAGGGGAACATGGGAAGGCTTATCAGCATAGTGATTTATCAACAGCCTGTTTGTTATAAGTGCTGAGTTGAGGGGGTCATGATCCTGATGCTGGAGAAGCTTAGAGGATGGCATTGAAGTTGGGAACTTGAGGTGGGAAAGATCAGTGGGTTTCCTCTGGGTTTTGTGGAGACAGTGTTGAATGGCTGTGTATGGAAGTGTAAACACAAGTCATGGGTTGAAGAATAAATGGAAGTGGTCTCCTGTTGATTCTGGGATGTATGCAGATCCCCTACATGCTTACAAATCCCCCCCCCCATCTTTACATTCAAAGCATGGAATCAAAGTGATTTGCATGAGTAAAAAGAAGACATATTACTAAGGAGAGATGGACTCACTAGAGTTTCTGAAACAGAACAGCCCCGCTGTCACACCAGCTCTCTATGACACCGTGTGTGACTTGTTCTCTCAATACAGACAATATTTTGTTAAAAAGGCAAATTCAGGCTGTAATTAGATTAAATGCAGCAGCAGTCTTCAGGAACTTATGAACAGCAGTGAAGTCATCTTCAGAGATCTGAGTTCAATTCATACACAACTTCCAAGGGCATCTCTTGAATGTCTCCTCAGAAGAAGACTCCAGATCAGAAGAAAATTAGTTAACAAGTTTGTCATGAGTGCCAGGACAAAGCTATCTACATGCCAGTCTTTGTTTTCATTGGCCATATTCCCATGATGCATCTGGGCATTACCCTGTGAACCAAAGGAAGAGGATGGAAATGAGGAAGGAACGCTACCTCTTGTTTGAGTCACAGATCTAAGAGCTCTTTTCTGGACCTGCAGCATGATTTCCAGCGTGACAATGAACATCTCTTGAGAAAGGCAATGACTGATGTCATCTAGAGGGTAGGATCCCATGCAAGATGAGGTCAGCGTCAACTCAGCTGCCTTTTAAGGCAATATTCTCCCTCTGATTTGCAAGATCTGAAAAGCCTGTCACACATTTATCCCTTTTTATTGTTCCCTCACCCCCAGGCCAGTGCCTGGAGAATGATACCTCCAGGAGTCCACTCCAGGCACAGCCTAGACAGTCCCTTTTGTCCTGTCCTGACTTGCATGCTATACCTGCTTATATTATGAATGCTAATTGTGTCCCCCCAAAACAGCTTGCACGAGAGAGTCTGCACATAGCTTCTGGGAGCCTACTCCCAGTTGATTCTAATTAGTAATTAAAGATGCCAGCAGCCAATAACTGGGGTTTTAGGTTTCCTGAGTTTGGAATGGGAAGAAGGAAAGAGAGGGATCTGCCATGCCTTAGGAGAATGTGGAGAGAGGAGAGACACAGAGGCTGCCATGGGGTAGGGAAGCAAGGAGAGATCCCTGGCTCTGGGCCAAGAAAGAGTGGCCCAGAGGGCTGCTTAATTGGGTCCGGAGCAGCTAAGATGGAATTTAGAAATTAGTAAGTCATAACTCAGGATTATCTGTGGGAGGTAGATTCTAGTAACATGGAGGCTAGGCAGCTGCCCCATTATTGTGCTGCTTAAGGCATATTAAAATATAAAGGGCATGTGTGTGCGTGCGTGTGTGTGTGTGTGTGTTTCATTCAGGAACATAAACCATTAAGGTGGGAAGCAACCCCGCACTGGGAATTTATAATAAGAATATTACTGCAGCATGTCTCTCATTTCTAGTCCATTAGCATTTCTGCAATCTGTGCCCTCACTCGCCCACGCTGCTTCTTCTGGTAATAGATAGTTGCCACTGTCCAATGGGGACTTTCTCGTACCTTCTTAACTGGTCTCCTTTGCTCCTTCCATGTGTGACCCTCCACGATGTTCAGAAGTTAGCCTTCAAAAACACAACTTTGTTCAAACTACCCGTCTGCTCTTTGTGGCTGCTGGCATAGGGCTGAATAGTTCAACTGTCATAGACTAGTTAGTCTTCATAGACTAGTTAGTCTTCATGAGCTAGCCCTTGCTGAGCCCAGGGTTCTTGTGTCTTCCCACATCTTCTGTTAGTTGCGTCTCATGGTCTAGCCATGTCAAATTATTTCCATAGTCTCAACATGCACCCTCCTCGACTCCTCCCCTCTTCTGTATCTTGGTCTGGGCTGCTCGTCCTGCATGGGACACACTCCTTAATGAGTATTCTACTTGGTCAACAGACATCATCTTTGGAGGCTCACCTCAAGTGCCACCTGTGAGCGCTTTCCTGTCTGCTGTTAGTGAGGACTGTCTCTACCCCATTTCTCCTCTCAGACCTGTACAGCCTTGTGTTGTCATATATTTCTATTTGCTTCTGGTGTCTATGCTCACCCTTGTTTTGCATGTAGACTGCCATCGCTAACTTGCAGAAGTGGCCCTAGTGGGGGGCTACAAGACTGGTGGCAGAAGAAAGGATTTGTGCCACACTGTGCCTGGAGTGAGCTCAGGTCTCAGAAGATGATGTGGTCGCTGCTATTCTAATAGGATCCAAACAATTAGTGTCTGGCCTGTTTCCTGTCCCTGCCAGCATCCTTCCATCAGTATCTCTCCACCTTTCACCAGCAACTGAATCCAACCTGCAGTTTCTCCAGTTCTGACAGAAGCAGCAGCCTCTTTATTTCCCCCCAGAGAAACACCAGCATGAGGCAGCTCCCTCCTACAGGTTTTGTCTATATGACATCAAGTTTTACACTTTCAGTCACTAAGCTAAAAACTGTATCAAGCTAACAGTTCTTTAAATTAAAATCACTACATTAAAATAGCTGTACTTTGTATCTACCCACTGAGTGCGGCATGATTCACTTGCTGAGCTAACGGGGGATTCCTTCAGTGTGATGGTGTCAGGTTTAAATTTTTTTCCCCATAAAAACACCAGAGGGGGCTGGAGACATGACTCAGGTAGTGAAATGGCCGGCCAAGCAAGGATGAGGACCCGAGTTCGGTATCCAGCACCCATGTAAGAAGCTAGGTGTGGATGCACACATCTGTAACCCTGGCACCGGAAAAGGAAAGACAAGTGGGTCCCTGAAGCTTTTGGGAAGCCTCAGGTCTCAATTGTGTGACCTCATCTCCAAAGCAAAGTAAAACATCAACAACATAACCAAACAGAGGCAAAACAAAATCAAGGTGGATGGCTTCTGGAGAACAAGGTCTGCGGTTGACCTCTGGCCTCCACGAGAAGGTTTCACGCACATGCACACACACAAACACATCCATGCTCACAAAAGTAAAAATATATTTAAAAGAAAAAAAATCAATGAATTAAAAGCAAAATCTTTAATGAAGCTTACCACAAAACTTTTGCTGAATTGCAGTGTCCTGGCAGGGAGTATCATTCAGGATACCCTCACTCTTTAGGTTTTTAAAACATCTAATAACTTCATTCATTCATTCATTCATTTGCGTATGAGGGTGGTACATGAGTGCCATGGTGTAAGTGTGAAGATGGAGGGGAACAATGTGTAGTAGTCAATCCTCCACTTCCACTGTGTGGATCCTGGGCCTTGAACTCGTGTCCAAGAAAGTGCCTATTGGCTGAACTATCTCACAAGCCCACTCTCTAGGTCTTGATTTTGTGATGTTTTCTTTAGAGAACTCACAGTTTGCTTCCGTTGTTCACTTTCACAGGGTCTTGACCAAAACCTTTGTGTCTAGTCCTACTCTGGACCAACTAACGTTTCTCCTTGTTATAGTTCTCATGACTGGGTCCTGAACCTAGCAGCTATTCCTACTCTTTATTAGGTGATAATTTGTGTATTTTCTGCCCTTTCCTCCCCACACACTGAGAATAGGAACCTCTCATCTGTTTCTATGACTCCCTAACAGTTCTTCAGATGGGATTCAGACAAGCAAGGGCACGAAGTGCATGACGGATAGAAGGAAATCCCTTCGCTGTGTTTGTTCTGTTGTCACAGAACTTGATAGCCAGTGCTGATTGTCACATGGGTACTGGGAGTAACCCAAGATCTTCACAGATACGTGTATCATTTTGCCTATGTCTCCTTGCATCCAGCTCTTTGGAGTACCGTCATTATACTTACTAGTAACGGTGATAGAGGTGGTCCTAGCAGGAAACGCCCAGTTGAAGTAAGATTAGATTTAGACTCTGAGTCTGTCACCCATTCTCTGGATGCCTTTCAACAAGTAACTTAATATCTCCAAGTCTTAATACCCTCGCTATAAACTGAAGTTGTAAAAATAATAATGGGTATTCACTGAATTGTATGTACTAGATAATTCTTAGAATTACTTATGTATTAACTAGTTAAATCTTCTCAAAATCCAGGAACAGATTTACTACTATTACCCATCCTCATTTTATAGATCAGATGATCAATCTCAGAGCTGAACACAGCACATGTCTGTGATCCTAGCACTTGGTAGATAAAGACAGTGAGACCAGGAATTCAAGGTCATTCTCAGATCCATAGTGAGTTTAAGGCTAGCTTAAGTTATATGGAACCCCCATCTCAAATATATACATACATACATATATACATACATGATGAGGAAAAGGAGGGTAAGTAACCTGCCTGATATCAACAAACTAGGAAATTCTCGAGACTAGTATATAGACACAGGCAATCTGGCTCCAGGGTCCAACTGGCTACCTGTTGCACTTATGCCTTTTCTGTGTTGAGTTCAACTCCGTGTAGAGTTCTGCTGAGGTCTGCACTTGTGACTTCCAGGTGGCTGCTTTCTTACTGTGTTTTCAAGTGTCAGAGAGACACAGTCGGAGCAAACTTTCTTATCAGGGCTCTAATCTCAACTCGAGGTCCTCATCTCCATGATCTCATCACCATGACCTCATTCCCAAGACCTCATCCAAGCCTGGTCACCTCCCAAAGGCTTCATATCCCAAATGGCTTCTAGTACATGAACTGGGAGTGGGGGCTCAGTAGATCACAATTCAGTCTACAAACACAACGACCCAGACTGTCATTCACTGAGTTCACATAAGTGATGGTGGTGGCCTGTACCAGGGCTGTACAGATGGGAGCTACCCTAGTAGCCACTCTGGCAACCTGCAATAGAGAGAGCTCAAATTTAGAAGCTCGGGTTAAAATTAGATTTACCACTGAAATGATCTAGCTGGTATGGATGGCTATTTTAGTTCTGAGTAATTTGGCAAGAACCTCTGCTTCAAATAGTGGCAGGATGTCTTCCTGACGTCTTTAATGGTCAACTTGGTGAAAGGTATTTGGTTCTGTCATGTTTATTCCATGCTCTGTTGCTAAGGAAAAGGTGACATAGCCAGATAAAAAGATGGGAGATGAAAACTGAGCCATGAAAGGAGGCTTCTGGGACAAGCAACCTGACACATCCTTTTGCCCTGCTTGATTTCCTTCCCAGAAGTGACCAGCACTTGACACCATACAATCTACTTAATTTATATGTTGTCTGTTCTTCCACAAAGAACAGCCATGTGAAGACTAGAACTCTATCTGTCTGGCTCCTTGCCATGTCATTTCCTCCTTAAACAGCTTCCTCTGCACTGCAGGTCCCCAGTCATCACTTTTTGGATGAACAATGGGCAATATATCCAATATTACTTTTCCAGAAAAACGCAGGCAGAATCTGCATGAATTACTGTCCATACCCACTTATCCTAAAATTCTGATGACACCAACTTAAAATGTGATTGAGAGAAAACTGCCAGCCAATGTTAAATGAGAGCCACATTTCCATTAGGTCTGAGAACAAGGATTGTTTGAGAGCCGATGGGCAGGCTGGAACTCTCCCAGCAAAGATGTGAGGTCAGATGTGAACGGAACAGCAGGGGTGCTATTGGTTAGCACCTTGGGTAAGAGCCACTGTTAAAATTTCTTTCAGAATTTAGTTCCAGCAAAAATACTACAATAATTAGGACAGAGAGTAGCCCTATACTGCATAACGTTGTACTGTGCTTTGTTCTTTGGATTCTTTAGAAGCTTAAACCCAAAGTTAAAATCCAGACAGAGTCAGTGTGTCTTAGTTACCTTTTTATTGCTGGGCAGAACATCATTTCTAAGGCAACTTGCTAAAGAAAGTGTTTAATTGAGCTTATGGTTTCCGGGGACTACAGTCCACAATAGTTGCGCAAAGACATGGTATCTTTGAACAGTTGAGTGTTCAGTTATCATACTGGTCTATAAGCAGGAGGCAGAGAGAAAATACCCTGGAAATGAAAGTCTTTTGGAAACCCAAAGCTCACCCCTACTGACACACCCGTGCCAACAAGGACATATTTCCTAATCCCTCCCAAACAGTTCAGCCACTGGGCCAAGAATTCTAACATATGGGTCAATGTATATATGTGTGTTGGCGGGGGAGGGGGTGTCATTCTCATTCAAACCACAAGGAATATTGTCCTCGTCTGTGCTATTAGAGTAGATATACATTTTCTTCTGTATGCTCTCTGGCTTTATCTCCCTCCCTCCTTTCCTTCTCTTTAATTTTGCAGAACTGGGCATTGAATCCAGAGTTTCATGCCAGTCAAAAGCTGAGTCACTCCATCTGCATCCTAAACACATGATGCTCACATGTGTGAATTGTCACTCATCTATTACATCATCACTCACCCGTGTTGTCATTGTTCTATCAGTCATACACATCCCCGACTACTTGTACAAATATTTCAAACATCTATTTCTATTTTAATAAGTTCATTGCATTACTTGTTACCATTCACTTTAAATGTAGTAAGTGGGATGAACATTCATAGCTTAAATACCCAAGCAAAACTAGTGGCCTAGAAGGCTCTCCCTACTTCCAAATCACTTGCCCAGGGTGCAGTTCTTCCCCATGACCTCCTCCCATCCTGTTCCTCACCCTGCAAGTGCAGGAGTCACCCTGGTCAGCACATTCGCTTCATCTGGATATATTCCTCTGCCACATGCACTAATCACACACACCAAACAGACCTGGTTCCTTATATTACTCAGTCTCCTCAAGATTGCCCATGGTCTAGCCCAGGGCAATTCGCTAGGATGGGCAGATACTTCCACATACTTCCTGTCATATCTTCCTTCAAATTTATGCTGTGATGAGACTGAATTGCCTATTTCCTCAGCCTCTCACACTGTTTCAGACATCTTTGGTTAAACTTTTCACTTACTTTTCTTCTTGTCCATCTTGCAGACTCTTCATCCTTCTGATATCTTTAACTTAGTCAATGTGAGTCTGTTGACAAAGCATCTCAGCCACCTTCAGCGTGCCTGGCACTGTGTCTTAAGCACAGGGCACTGAGCTGAGCTTTCTATGAATTTGTTTGACTCCCAGAATGCATCACTTCTCCCAATAACTCTCCTTAAGATCCCATTTGTTCCCCTATTCTTTTTACCCCAGTTCACATCGTTGAGAAGGATTTTCAGTGGCTTAGGTGTTTAGATTATTTAGTCTACTTGTCTCTAGGTTCGTGGAGAGAAGGATATGTTCTGTTTTTCATTTGTCTCTGTATCTTTGTGCCCAAAGGCAATAAAAAGTAGATGTTGGAAAAAATGCATTCAGACTTAGTTGAATAAATAAAGTACATGAGAAACTAAAAGAAAAACTAGGACGGGACCTCTTGCACAGTGTGTGCTCACTGCATATCTGTTTAATGAGAGGGAAAATGAGACTCAGAGACACTCAGCAGCTCACAGCAAAGAGGGAATGCGATAGATGGGTGCGCGTGAGTGACAGCTCACACATGTGATCATCATGTGTTTAGGATGCGGATGGAGTGACTCAGCTTTTGACTGTAAGCATTTAATTTGGCCCAAGAAATATTTCTTGAACATAAACTATAAATATGAAAGCTGAACATGTGGTGGAGCTTATTAAGACACACATATTGACGACTTGCAAAGCAAACTGCATAAAAAATTTGGACTCTGGGACCCAGTGAATTTTGGCTTTTCCCACTGTAAGATCCTTCACTTCCTGATGGATAACATGGGACTTTGCCCCACCTCTCACTCAACCAGACAGCTTATGCTAGCAAATAAAAACCCTAGTTCCATGAAGAAGTTACCATTCTTTGAGTTGTTAAGCCATGGGCTTCAAACATTGCAAGCTAATAACCTTCAAACACTGCAGGATATTGCCAGTAGCATTGACTACCCTCCA
Source organism: Arvicanthis niloticus (assembly GCF_011762505.2). Lineage (NCBI taxonomy): Eukaryota > Metazoa > Chordata > Mammalia > Rodentia > Muridae > Arvicanthis > Arvicanthis niloticus. The sequence goes on from NC_047667.1 coordinate 39,491,724, forward strand.
GAACGTGATGGTAAGTCTCTATTGCTGAAGACATCACATAATTGTGTCACAGAGCATGGGGAAATCAAGCTGGTACTCACCTGGGACCTTCATCCCTCCTGGCTAACTTCCATGGGGCTGGAAAGCACTATATACATTACTGTAGAAAAAAAGTCATTAGTGTCACTCAGCTGTGACTCTTGCAAGCTATAACAATGTCTGGCCTGACCAGACATGCCCACTGGTGCAATAGTAATTAGACTGAAGACCTGCTTGATGATATGTGACCCATATTTAGCATCATTATCAAGGCCAAGAACCTGTGCCTAGATAAGTCATAGGCCCTAAGGGAGAATCTAAGGCTATTTAGCATTATTTTGCTAAATGGGTATAACATTAAGATGACTTCTCAGTATACTCATGGATCAATGCATCACTCAGCACTCATCAAAGAAGCTTCTCTTTGCAGGAGATGGAAATTGGAGATCCAGAACTGGTCAACATGCAGAGAAGAAGAGACTGGGAAGTTCTCAGCTCTCACAATGAACATATCACAAACAATTGTAACTCTAATTCCACGGGCTTTAACACCATCTTCTGACCTCCGAGGGAATCTGCACTCATGTATACACATGAACATGCATAAAACCATTTTTTATTTGCCTTCAAATCACAACAAAGAACTTTATTAATCCTTAAAGTTAAGGGAAACAGTCAGCAAGCCACAAAAAGTTTATGTTGACTCCCACGCAATGATCACTTTGGGGCTGTTTTGACTTACCAAAATGGCAGTAGTTCTCAACCCATGGGTTGAGATTCCTTTGCGGGAGAGTATCACATATCAGAGAAATATCAGATATTTACATTATGATTCATAACAGTAGCAAAATCACAGTTATGAGGTAGCAATGAAATAATGTTATGGTTTAGGGGTCACCACACCATGAGGAACTGTATTAAAGGGTTGCAGCATTAGGAAAATTGAGAACCACTGTTCTATGGGCCAGTTTCTCCTTTATGGTTATTGTTTGCCACGAGCCATTCAGAATCAAATCCCTTTAATTCCGCTGTCCATTCTGATCTCTTTCCCTCTGGTCACGTGTTCATTCATGCTGATTCCCAAATTCGTGCTGTGCTTACATTCAGTGAAGACCAAGAGGCTCAGCACCCAGGACTGTGCTGTGTAGCTCATCTGGCAATGGATTCACCATTGCCTTGAACTGGGTCATAAGCCTTGTATTGATTTTTAGCATTTCTCAAAGCAAAATACCTTTAGTAGGGAGGAGGTACAATCACAGAGCCACGCTGAGACAGGACATCAGGAAAATACCTCCATCCTGAGTTACAAGACACTGGTTTCATGAGATACAAATGGAGACCTGGTGAGGACAAAACTGAGGGACTACTTGGCAGCATAATGGGCAGTGTGAGCATCTTAGTTAGGTTCCATTGCTGTGAAGAGACACCAGGTCCACAGTAACTCTTACAATGACAAACATTTAACTGGGGCTGGCTTACTGTTTCAGAGGTTCAGTCCATTATCACCATGGCAGGAAGCATGGCAGTGCGCAGGCAGACATGGGGCTGGAGGAGCCTCGAGTTCTGCATCTTGATCCACAGGCGGCAGCATGACACTATGTTCCATACTGGGCATAGCTTGAGCATATAAGAGACCTGAAAGCCCGCCCCCACAGTGACACACTTCATGTAAGAAGGACACACCTACTCCAGCAAGGCCACAGCTTCTAACAGTGCCACTGACTATGGGCTAAGCATGTAAACACATGACTCTGTGGGAGCCATTCCTATTCAAACCACCACAGCAAGGAAGATGGACAGTCTGTTCTAAATGCAAAGAAGAGACTCTGGAGAAAGAAGGCAGTTCCTCTGACCCAATCAGAGATAGGGACGTGTACCTCATCTCTGTTGTGAAGAAAATTAACACTGGGCTCCAGACCTCCGAGAATTTAAAAATGATCTTTCATAATGGTGAACCGGAAGAAGAAATGGGATTTCTGAAAGATTAGGAGCTACTTGCCCAACGATGTGGAATTTCTTCCTCTCTCCTAGCTTCCAGCTAGTACATTCTTCAGGGCCAGGATGATATCTAGTCTGTTCTCATATCACCCCCTCCCCCTGCCACATAACCTGCCAAGGTCTATCTCAGTCATAAAAACACTCGATGCCTTTAGCAAAGGTCTACCAGATAATGGATCAACTCTTCCCAGTGCTGACACCTGACAGACATGACAGACACAAGGCAGCCAACCTGTGTAATGATGGTAATTATGGGTGTGGTGCCTGGGTCCCTAGTGACTCGACATCTATTAAATTCAGCTTGAGGTTTACAGAGTATACGGGGAAAAGGTGGATATAGACATCAAGCATGTGGTTACCTCATTCACATCTGCCCAGTGTGCTATGCTTTAGTGCACTCACTCTCGCTGGATGCCGCCTCACAGAAAAGACGTGGACTGCCACTCTTACCTCAGTGAGGGACCGGGGTTCACTTAAACAAAAGAGTTTACCCAAAGCCACATGGCCCATACATGGTAGACAGCAATCCAGTGTTTGGACTTCTGTCCCTGGCCTGGGTTGTTTTCTCCTCTGAACTATGGCAGAAAGCCATGTCCACAGAGGAGAGGAGATGAGGTGTAGGGGTGTGGGGGAAGAACAGTGACAAGTCACCTTCCTTAGCATCATTTCCAGATATTGACCTCATTACCTCTAAGTCCTCGTTTGTATTTGTGCCGTCCATGTGGAGAGCACCCTAGGTCTCTTTTGGTCCCACCCAGGTTTCTATGGAGAGAAAGGACTCCAGATGCCTCCCGGAAGAAGTGTAAGGAATTAACCCTCTGCCCTGAAATGAACCATGTGGAACCCTGCAGAACCACTACTGAGTTTCCAGAGCTGTGTACCCATGTCACCTCTAGGGCTGCAGAATAGAGGGTGAAGATGTCAACACAGGCTCAGGAAGCATGATTTAAGACCCAGCAAGGGGCCACTCCAGTGGGGGACCAGGAGGGTACGGACAAGGCAGGTAAAATGATCTTATTCCAGGTTTTGAGGTCAGCCTGAATCTCTGTTTACACTCGCCTTTCCTGGGCATCTATTTCAGCTGGGTGGCGCCTGTCTCAGAAAGATTACATACGCTGCCCCTGATTATATTGTGTCAGTGCCTCATGACTCCAGCAGCAGAATTTGGGACTGTCTCTCCATAGGGAGAAAGACAGATGACAAGTGAGCCTTTTGTCTTTCATACGCCATGTAGACTGTGACATGCCCCAGTGGACAATTCAGCAGCACTAAAGAGACATGCTGTGTCAGGAAGATGAGGTGTTCCCCTCTTCATTATAAAGGCTAGATTTCTGTCAGCCAGCTAGCTACCAGGAGGCTCTCTCTTTCTTCTGGGTATGCATAAGGAAGGTAGGTGCCCTTAGGCTTACCCCAGAGCATAGCCTTCACAGCCAGCTGATACACAAAGAAAGGTTCACTAAACCTGGCAATGTGGATGGTTTGTGGCTATGATGGCGCCATAGAATGGAAGGCTTATCTGCTTCTAAATGATAAAGACAAGCAGAGTCTCACAATATGATGAAACTGGTACACAGAGAAAATAATATTGTCTAGTGTTTTCTGGCTCATATGACCTTATGTTTAGAGGATTGTCTAAAAAGGTCACCATCAAAACCCTCTTAATCTTGCCTGGGATACGATGATTCCATGGTGTATGTGTCGTTAACCTGCAGCAAGGGTTCTGGGGATGACCGTGTGTGCGGTGTCAACATGGTGTCAGAGGTTGGGCTTTCTTTGCTGGGGTATGCACAGGGTCACAAGCTCAGGCCACAAGGCTGGTGAGTCCTGAAACCCAAGCAACAGCTTCTGGGGTGTCGAGTCACATCACAGTTACCCTGTTTGGGGGAATAGAAACAAGAAGTTGAGATGACTTCCATCCTTAGTTCTTTCTCTGTTCAAGATATTCTATCCCTGCTGAGCTTAAATGAAGAAATGTTTTCCAAGTAAAAGGATATTTGTGCAGTCAAGCCTCTGCCAAGAGCACATAGTTCACTGTGGTTACTTCTTCCTCAACACTAGAATTCATATGATGCACACATTTAAAGGAGTTCACTAAGGAGAACAGTAAAGGAGTAGAAACTCTTATTATAGGGCGGCACACAGTGGGAGGCAAGCCCAGGGTGATGGGAATAGGGGTCTCTTCCCATCTCCCTCTCTCTCTCCTTGAGAATTGATTGCAGTCAGTGTTATCCCAAGCGCCCTCTGCCTCTTCCTCTGCCTCTGCCTCCTCTGCCTCTCCCTCTCCCTCTGTCTCTCCCTCTCCCTGTGTCTCTCTCTGTTTCTCTCTGTCTCTCTGTCTCTCCCCCTTTCTCTGTCTCTGTCTCGTGTGTGTGTGTGTGTGTGTGTGTGTGTGTGTGTGCGCGCGCGCGCGCGCGCGCGCGCGAGTGCGAGAGCTGGGTCACAGTTTTAGAGAGTACAATCTACTATAGAACAGAAGGCATTAGGCTAGACAGGTTCAGTGGGATGGGAGAGGAGCCAGAATGTGACCCTCACAGGCCAATCTCTAGTCACCTATCTCCATTTGGGCCTCCTGCCCCAAAGTTATCACAAGCCTTCAAGCAGGACCACCAGCTTATGATCCAGAATTTAAACACAAGACAGACCGGTGGATGACAGGTGACTGAAAACCAGAAGGGTCACTGAGAGTCCTTAGGAGAACAGCTCTAGATGAGACTTTCCGCCAGCCCACTAGACATATCCATCAGCTGATTGGCAGTCTCCAACATAAGTTACAGTGTGGTTTTTAAAGCCCGAGTAGCTCCAAAGAGCAGCTTCTGCAACCCCAACATGGTGGTTTTCAAACAGTAAGTAAAGCCCCTCCCCACGGAAGTGCTTAGAAAAGATCCTTTGGTTTTTCTGAAAGGATGGCTAGCTTGTGTGTGTGGCCGGGCATGCTGCTTGTATCAGGAGGGGAGAGAGCACAGAGCACGAATTCTGTTCCTCGAGGTGCTGTGACAGACTCACACAGTAAGGGGTTATCTGGCCGAAGATGTTGACAACGGCAAGTTTGAGAAATGATGCTTTAATAGAATTTCTTCAGTCTGCAGACTCCACACCCATCCGCTCCAAGCGGTGCTCTGTCACTGCCTCAGAGCTAGTTTTTATTTCAGCTTAGCTGAGTGCCTGGCTGGTACGGGATGCGGGGGGAGGTGTGCCAAGACTCCGGTCATTGGGCCGAGTGTGGAATTTTGATGTTGCCTTGGAAAGTTCTGACACAGTAAAACAGCATCAGAAACAGTTCTGTTTTATCTGTAAAGAAATAAGGATGAAAAAAAATTAAAAGAGCAAATTAAAAGCTTTTGCTCCTGCTGCAGGGGAGCCAGTCAGCATCTGTTGCAGTAACCCGTCATGGCCAGCAGAGGACATCTAAGGCAATAGAGCATGATGGGAGGAATTTCTGTGCCAAAGGTGAACCCTTTTATCAGAAGCCAGAAACTCAACTGGAATTAAAAGCATGATGTACAAAGTCAGAAGTTGTTCTCTGGCTCCAGTTTTCACACCACTGAGAAAGGAGACCATGGAAGGAGTAGGGGACAAGCCTGAGGGGCCAGAGAATCCTCTGAGATTCGGGTAGGAGAATCTGTCCAGGTGCTCTCCCACAGGGAAAACAGGCAGGAACTCGGGGCTGGTTCTTCTTACTTCCGTCTCCTCTGGACCTCATTTTCCATCACACAAGCCTCGCAGCCAGCGTCGATAGTGTCTCCTCATGAGACCGTCAGACAGCTGAGATGACTGGCCTGCCAGGAGGACTGTGAGGTGAAAGGACCTGGAAGAGTTGGCTCAGGTGGTTGAGAAAACCAAAACCAGTCAGCCATCCTGGCTTGGCTGTAAGCATAGCTTGGCTGTAAATGGTTCATTCTATGTACATGTTCCCACTGAGTGCTCTATGGCCCTGCTAAGTCAAGATCCCACTCAAGCCACCTTCAAGGCCACTCTACAGACACGTATTATTTGTAAAATATAGCAGAGGCAAGACATCTCCATGGAGTTCAAGAAAAATCCTGATCATATTATGGAGTAACAGAAGTCAAAATCTCATGGGAACAAGAAACAATGCCATGTTCCTACATCCGTTTTACCATCGGAGATGACATCACTCATCCTTGAGGTCTGTTACACAGGCTCATCTCTGCAGACGTATCAACTTTGAACACCTCTGAAGTCTCACTTATTTATGGTGTATATCTCTCCAGATGGTTTAGTGCCCGGGAACTTGGGTCGGAGATGGTGTGTAACCTCAAAAGTGCTCGTACCATAGAAAAAGCTGGCCTAGTTCAGAAACCCGGTTAAGACTCCAGCTCAAAATTGACACCACAACTTGCAGGGTTGTCTTATAAGCCCTTTTACTTTGCATCTATGAAACCCAGGAATCAATAACCTTCCATATTGAAAGGAGAGAAAAGTTGTTCCAAGTTGTATTGTTCAAGTTCAGGGCACTGTCTGGACTACTTTTTGTTGTTTTGTTGTTCTGGTATTTAATCTTTGGAATGGTTGGTGTGTGTGTGTGTGTGTGTGTGCACATGGGTGTGGGCGAGTACATGTTCATGTGGGTATGCATGTGTATGTTTAAGACCAGAGGTTGAAACCAGGTGTCTTCCTTAGCTACTCTCTACCTTACTTTATTTTATTGTATTTTATTTTATTTTGAGGTAGTGTTTCCCACTGGCCTTGTAGGTCACTGATTGTCTAGATTGGGTGGCCAATGAACTCCAGGGATCCTCCTGTCCCTGCTCCCACCCAGGTCTAGGATTATGAGGTTGTACTGCTGCACCTAGATCTTATGTAGATACTGGGGATCCAGACTCGGGTCCTCACCTTTATATGGGAAGGAAGCACCTTATGAACTGAGCCATTCCCCTAGAGCAGTGGTTCTCAACCTTCCCAATGCTGTGACCCTTTAAAACAGTTCCTCACATTGTGGTGACCCCCAACCATAACATTATTTTTGCTCCTGTTATGCGCAATAATGTGACTATCTGATATGCAGGATATTTGACAGATGGCCCCTGTGAAAGGGTCATTCAGCTCCTCAAGGGTGTCTTGACCCACAGCTTGAGAACTACTGCTCTCGCCCCTTGAATGGTTTTTGTTTTGTTTGTCTTTTAATTCAGTGCCTTCTATATCAGGAGCTGAGCTGTACTCACGGGAAAATGAGTGACACACCATTTCTGTAGGACATAGACTTAGTCACTTATTAGAAATATTAGTCTGGCGTGAGGTCTTAGAGGTCTTTCTGTGGCGCTAGGAACAATGTCACAGAGATGTGACACCAGTTGGTCTGGAAGGAACAGGGATTTTCCAGTCATCCTGTCTCACCAGTGCCCTAATCTTGTCCTGTTACACAGCGATGACTCCAATTTTCATGGAAATTCCCCACAGACTAATTAGAATACACTTTATACATTTAAATCAGGGAGAACTTGACGTTCTCTGCTGCGTGGTGGAGATTTCTTGCCATTGTGTGGCTTGTGAGGACATCGAGGAGGAAACCTCAGGACAGGACCAAACTGATAAAAAACAGCTTACCAGATAGGTACCACCATCCACACAGAATACCACCCAGGCAATGGAATCACCTATGTCACCCTAATCTGTAGGCACTTTGAAACCTAGGCAGCTTGTGAGTGGCCCTGTCTGAGCATCCTTGCCAGAATGCACTTATGGAGCAGGCATGGAGGAAGGATTACTATTTATTAGTGGGGAGCTAGATAGGTCTGTGAATGTGGGACCCCTTCTAAGATTTCTCCACTTATCAGTTGACATTAAAAGGGAAGCTAGGACTGTGTATGAGAAAGCACATAGTAGGCTTAGGTGTTACGGTGACAATTGTCTTCACAGAGTAGGACTTTCCTACTGTGGTATTCGCTGGGTACATACTGCCACATCAGTCATCTCAAAAGATATCCACGGGTGCTTCTTATCCCATTGGGTTACTCTGAAAGAGTCTTTAATATAAACACAGTCCAGTGCAAGAAGTCAGCTTATGGCCAACAGCTACATGCTAACATGTGGCCTATGGACCCTTGCTCTACAAAATGAGGGAAAAACTACCCCCACAGGACTTGCCTAGGGACCTTACAGAATATTAATGTGGCAGGTTCATAATAGGCAATATAGTTCATTTTAATTAGGAACCCACGGTCCTAGAAATTAAGTTGAAATAGATCTGTGAGTAATCCGGCCTATCACCTTACTCAGCCCCTCTCCCATGCAGGATTGTTCCCTGGGGCCAGCTCACTATCTCACGACTCAGTCTAAATTCAAATGACTGCAGCTAGGAGGTTTACATCATCACCCTTGGGAAACTATTACACAGTCTAATGGAGTTCACCATGATTAACCCCTCCCCCCAGTGATCCATCCCAAATTTCTCTATGCTTAAATCTGTCTCATTTCTCCTTATTATGTATCCTCGGGCTAGGAAAAGTCACAAAGAACAGCGTACATAGCCCAGACTCCCCCTTCTAGTCTCTAGCAGCAAAACGGGATTGGCCTTGGTGGTCTCTGCTTAGAATGTTGTAGACAAACTGAACACCATTGCCTTTTATGCCCACATTGGATTGTTCCCTTTTCCTGGTAAAGCAGTTCCATGTTTACAGTGGTGATAATGACGTGCTTGAAGGGACTCACGCCACCCTGTCTCTTCTGGCCTCCCTTAGGAACAACAGCACATCACCCAGGACAAGGTACTCTCTGCATCTGGAGAACAAAGAAAAACATTCTCACTCTGGGGGCATAAAACTGATGACTTAATCTTTCTTTATGGTCTATCCACCAGTCAAGCTACCTGGTCATATTGCAAGTCCTTGGGTGACACTAGAATTTTAGACCTTCAAGTTGAACAAGAAGGTCTGGTCCTTCCTCTGTCTCAACACTCTCATATGTGCAAACAGAAAGGCAGGAGCCAGTAAGAACTAAAGGGAAGCCAGCAGCAGGGGTGCAGAGAAAGTATTTCACATCAGCATCCCTATTTATAACAGATAATGGTGTCCCAGTGCATGGCGGGCCTGCAACTCATTAGGTCTCCTTAATTAAAGAGGATGGCCTCCTGGTGGCTTTATTTCCTTGGGTTTGCATTTGGTAGCTATGATCACCACACTACGAAGGAGACAGTCATGTCCGCTCTGCGAGAGGACCATTCTTCTGAGCAGCAATGATGCTGGGAAAACATTAATGAATTCATAGCACAGCCGGGATCAAATTGCAGCTCCCGGCTGACCCACATGATAGGCTCCCTGACACAGCTCCCCTGAGTGATTGTGCGAAGTGTAACTGTGGCAGAGTGAGACGGATAGGAAGGAAACAATGCTCCAGGGCGTCTGAACGATGATAGGAAGAGCATAGCCTGCAGATGGCCACACCTCTATTTCGAAGGCGAGGCCACAAGCGCATCCGTTTGTGGTTTTCTATCGTATTGTATCGACTTCTGGATTCTTAGCCTTTGCCAACTGCTCTTGTCTCTTATATGTCCTTCTATCTCAGGCTTACCTTTAATCTTGTTTATAGCATCTTTCAGTAAAAGATAAATTATTTATTTTTATGTATACGCATACACTGTGGCTGTCTTCAGACTCATCAGAAAAGGGCATTAGATCCCACTACAAATGGTTGTGAGCCATTGTTTAGTTGCTGGGAATTGAACTCAGGACCTCTGGAAGAGCAACCAGTGCTTCTAACCACTGAGCCATCTCTTTAGCCCATACTTTGACTTTCATGTAAACCTTTTCAACTGCATTTAGCCTTGGGTCCTGTGTAGTTTGTGGCCTCCTCTTAGTCCATCTCCTCCTTGCGCAACAACAGTGGATCTTCATTTACATGTTTTGTGCTGTGTGTTGTCCTCCATTTTACTTGTAAGCCAGTCCTGTCTGATTTAATTGCTCTAAAATCTAATGGTTATCGTTATGTGTCAACTTGATTGGGAAGACGGGTGCCCAGATAGACAGTAAACCATCATTTCTGGATGTGTCTGTGAAGATATGTTCCAGAAGATGGAAGCATTTGAATCAGCTGGTTGAGTAAAGATGAGCAGCCCAGTGCTGTGAGCCTCATCTACTTGAGGCTTAAACAGAGGATGGGGTGTAAGTGGGGGAGGGTGACTTTGTTCTGCTGGGGGGGGTCCAGTTCCTGCTGCCTTTGGACGCTGGTGTTTCATATCGTAAAGACTTTCTGAGCCTTGGATTGTAAATAGCAGGTTTTAGGAGTTCTCAGCCTCCATAATCCCGTGAGCCATTTTCTCTCACTAGATGCCACCCCTCATCTCTGTATGTCTCATTGGCTCTACGGTTCCAGAAGACCACGACTAACCCTAATAGTGTAAGAAGTCCCGGTGTCTTAAGAGACAAGGCCACCTTGTTATTTTTCCAAAATTGTCTCCCATTATCCTTTGACCTTTGCTCTTTCATATAAAAATATGATTCAGCTCTTCCAACGGCATAAGGCTGAGGATAGAGCGACCCCAGAACTACAGACACTTGAGCTGACTCACGATGCTGCCTTGAGATGCCATTGAGGATGCAGGTACGCATCCAGAGAGTAACCCACGCTGACTCACTTAAGGCCGTGGTAGCCTGGGAGGTGGGCACTCCTCACTCTTCCCTTGATTCTGGTGATGGAAGCTGGGGATGGGAAGATAAATAATTTCACTGGGATTGTAGGATTATTACAAAGCACAGAGCGCATGGGTTTAAATCCATTGTTGTGTGAGATTGTACATCCACAAATGGGATCTCTGATATTAAATGATTACACGTGAGCTCAAGACTGGGTATAATAATTCAGAGCTTCTCTGGACATTCAAAAACTCAAAAACTACAGTGCACTCCCTAACAAGGTGAGTCGTTTAAAATCATCTGTGTCGTGTCAACAAAGAAGACACACTAAGAGGATGCATGCTCTAATGCCCTTTACAAATCCTATTGCAGAAGACTTACCCTGCACGTGTGGGGATGAAGAACTTCCCCCACATAATAGCTTTTTACAGCTCTTAGCAGATAATTGAATAGTACAACCAAACAGCACAGGGTACTCCTGGTCCCACGACATGGGGCATGGAACCGGACAAATGGAAACAAACTTTGAGGAAACAATACTTTGAGATGGTTGAGTTGGTGAAGTGCTTGCTGTGCACGAGAAACTGAGTTCAAATCTGCAGCACCCACATAAAAACAGGGTGCAGCAACACACCCCTGTAATGCTACCAGCATTGAGGTAGAGACAAAAAGTTCCCCGGGGATGGTTGATTATCTAGCCTAGCTTAATGGACAAGTTCCAGGCTCAATGGGAGACTCTGTCAAAACTTAAGATTGGAGAATAATTAAGGAAGGCACCTGATGTCAATCTCTGACCTCTGCATGCGTGGATACCCAGACACAAGATGTGTAAGCACTGGCACACATGCAGCCTGTGGTCTCTGGGATACTTGGTGACACTTCACTGATATTAAAACTGGCTGGTGGTACAGAATGTAGCCCAACCTAATACAGCTCTCTCACCTGTGACCCCTGCCAAGAAACAGGACATATGCGTTTTCTAGGACATCTGTGAGAAAAGCTGTAAGGCTGGCAGAGCTGAGAGTGAGCCTGCTGGAGCGGATTACATGGACGGCAATTAAAAAGCAAACATTGGTTAGGAGCTGTCAAGTGAGCCAAAGAGAAGTGTGTCATAAGGAGCTTGCCGGCTCCAGCTGCTGGTTAGAGGATGGATCCCACAGTGAGCAGTGTTCTGTATAAATCTCCTCTTGGTCTCCTGTGTGCTCACTGACTTTGCACAAGCCACTCTGAGTGGCTCGGTTCCATTATCTATAAGTGGTCCTTTCAACACGAAAAGGCAGTCAACTTGATCTGAAGGAGCTTAAGCCTGAAGATGGCAGAGACACGCCACTTCTGTGCAGGCAGATGCTGAGACAGTGAGGTAGAAGTTAGGGAGGGGCCACAAGGTCAGTTCAGTATAACATCCCTTGAGTCCTTCAGAGCTGTATTCTCTACACTGTAACTGGCAAGGCAGCTTTGTCAATTCATATAACTAAAGAGTGTTCACTCAGGAAAGTTATAGAGAGAAACAGCTAGGGGAAGAGAAGTTATATGTTACAGTGTCCTTGCTGAAAGCCAGAGAGAGGAGAAAAGGGGGAGGGGGAGGGGGGAGGGGGAGGGGGGAGGGGGGAGGGGGGAGGGGGAGAGAGAGAACCATTACTTTCTTCAGGCTCCATCAAAAGAGACAGTAAAATATACAGAAATTGAAAACATACATGTTTTGTGGAAGTCTACAGTAAAGAGGAGTATAGTGGTCCCCTATTCTCTGGAGTTATAGTCTACATCCTCAACCAGTGTTTGCATGAAGCTGTGGATAGACACAAAGGTATATATACTCTGCTTTCTGTACATTCTGTATGTACATATCTATGACAAGGTTTAACTTATAAGTTAGACACAGTAAATGATGAAAATAATTAATAAAATAGAGCAATTATAATGTTATGGGTTATGTGAGTATGTTCTCTGTTTCTGGGGCTTATTGGCCTCCTTGTCATACAATGCTATGAAATGGCCCAGTTCCTGCGTAAAAAGATGGAGGCAGGTGAATAGTCACTGTGACAACATTAAGCTACTGGGTAATGGTTACTTGACTGTAAGCGCTGTGATATTATGACAGTTGATCTTATAACTGAGCCGGCTACTAAGTAACTAATGGGAGAATAGCACATACAGTGTGGATACACTGGACAAAAAGATGACTGACATCCCGAGGGGGATGAAGCAGTGGCACAAGACTTTATTACACAACAATGAGGGGCACACAATCTAAAAACAGCACGTTTTTATTTCTCCAAATAAAGTTGGTGACTTAATATTTATTATCTTCAGAACATGGTTGACCTCTGGTGATTGAAACCACTTAAAAATAAAAACATGGAAAGGAAGAACCACTGTAAAGTGGCAGAAGAAGGAGCATCTTATACGAAACTGTGTTTGGCACGGGAGCCGGTCGGGGAGGGAGAAGTGGAGGAGGCACAGCCGAAGAGCTTCGTGTAGCTTGTGAGGTGACTGGAGTTTATGCACTCAAGGATGACAACCCTGGTGGGAAAAGACAGGCCTGAGAGTGAAAGGCCAGTCTTATGTCCTGGCTCTGCCATTTCCCCGAGAACAAGATAGAATGTGATCCACCCAGCCTGCCCCCTTTGAGGTTCGCTTCTTTGCCATGCTCCATTTTTCAGAGAAAAACAAAATAATGAAGGTCTTGACCTTCAGGAAAGAGTAACATGAAAGAAGCAGTAAAAATGGGATGCCTCGGTCAGGTGGGAAGCAGGGAGACAATGTGGCGATTTGTGTCTCCAGGTGAAGGCTTCTAGCTGAGCTTCCCTGCAGACAAGAAATACTAACATGGTCTCACAACTTTCAACCAAAACAGCCCTTCTGAGCCCCACTGACCCCCTGAGGAAGCTCCACAGCCTGTGGTTTCTGGTCTTCTCTGATTTGGAACCATGAGATGTCTTTAAAACAAAACAAAACAAAACAAAAACAAAAACAAAAACAAAAACAAAAACAAAAGCAAAAACAAAAAAGTACTTCCCAGTGCTTGGGAGTTTGGCGGGGGTGGGGAGGTGTGTGGGGGGGGTGGGGGGGTGGCAGGAACAGGAGCTCAAGGCAGCCTTGTGTAATGAGTTTGAAGTTAACCTGAGTCACAGACCTTGTCTTAAAAACAGCTAGGGGAAAGAAGGAGAAAAATGTGTAATAATGTATCTATGGGAATGCTTTAATGAAACTTACTACCTTGTGACTCTAAAAAAGTAACTTTAAAGGTGATTACAAAATGAAAAAGGATCAAGTTCTTAAAAAAAAATTCTCCACAATAAGAAGTGAAACAAGGGGCCTGGAGAGATGTCTCAGAGGTTAAGAGCACTGACTGCTTTTCCAAAGGTCCTCAGTTCAATTCCCAGCAACCACATGGTGGCTCACAACCATCTGTAATGGGATCTGATGCCCTCTTCTGGTGTGTCTGAAGACAGCTACAGTGTACTCATAGACATAACACAAATATTTTTTAAAAAGTAAAACATAGGGGATGGAGAGATGGCTCAGTGGTTAAGAGCACTGACTGCTCTTCAAGAGGTTCTGAGTTCAATTCCCAGCAACCACATGGTGTCTCACAAACATCTGTAGTGGGATCTGATGCCCTCTTCTGGCATGTCTGAAGACAACTTCAGTGAACTCATATACAGAAAATAAATAAATCTTTTTTTTTAAGTAAAACATAATTCAAGACCACAATAAAACAAATAAACAACAAAAATAAGTAGGATCTAGGGGCGTGGCTTGCTGGGAAAGAAGTTGATATTGAAGGTCCTGTGTTCAAGCTGCAGCACCAACCAGTCAAGCAACCAGACCCAGCCGCCTACACAGTAGGGCTGCGCCATTCCAAAGAGGAGACTGACACCAGCAAGATGAAGGCTATTAGGCATGCAGGGCAGCTCCACAGCAGGACCGTTCCTCAGAGCTTGCCACCCTCGTATCCTGGGCACCCAACACAGTTTCCCTCAACACCAGAGGGTTCCAGTGTGCACGTGGACAGCAGAGTCAGTGCCAGTGGTCCAGCCTTTGTCTCAAACCAGCATCTCCAAGGGGGCTGGGCTAGCACCTGACACTGTTGGTAGTCATCCTTCAGAGTTCTCCACAGCTCATGGAACATGATCCAGAGTTCTCTCCCAGTTTGATAAAAATGTGTTTAATGACCAAAAGCTTAACATAAAGTTATAATATCATCCACCATCTGAAATGAATGATGCCCAGCTATACACATCCCAATTGCTAGAATTTAACCTTGCACACCACAGATACTTTTCAAATCAATATGATCCATGTGTAAGTTAACCTTTGACCGTCTTAAGTAAGAATAACTACCAGACCCACTATAAGATGGTTCAGAGGACAGTCGGGTTAATGAAGGGTCAAAAGGGGGCAGTGACTACCGATATTATGGACTAAAGAACGTAAATCAGAAGTGTGCCAGAGCCTAATGGATATGGAAGGTAAATATGAGAGCACATACTGAGGTTAATTGGGTTTTGTCTGTTTCCAAGAAGCCCGAGCCAGCCAAACCTCATTAGACTAGAAACTTGTGTATCAGCAAAGTTGTCCACAAGTCCCTGCTTGCCCTTATGCAAGACAAGAGCTTGTTGGTACCCAGGGATGTGGTGATAAAGTGGTAACCCCATCCCCATGCTTGCATCAGTCTACCCAGCTGTCCTGTAGGTGTAGGAATGCCTTGACTACTGAATGGAGAAGAACAAGAACACCACAGTATTATAAAAGCAGCAAAAGCTAGAATTTGCGACCACTTAACATTAACCATGCATATTGAAACATCGTATGTCACTCGGTCTTGTCTACAAGCCCTATCAGATTCCAGACACTCTGTATAACCAATCTTTTTGAAATGCTTCCTTATCACAGGATGAAATTAAACTTTCCAGCACCCACATGGTGGTTTACAGCTGTGATGGTTTGCATATGCTCTGCCCAGAGAGTGGCACTTTTGGAAGGTGTGGCCCTGTTGGAGTAGGTGTGGCTTTGTTGAAATAAGTGTGTCACTGTGGGTGTGGGTTTTAGGACCCTCATCCTAGCTGCCAGGAAGTCAGTATTCTGCTAGCAGCCTTCAGATGAAGATGAAGATCTCAGCTCCTCTTGCACCATGCCTGCCTGGACGCTGCCATGTTCCCGCCTTGATGATAGTGGACTGAACCTCAGAACCTGTAAGCCAGCCCCAATTAAATGTTGTCCTTATAAGACTTGCCTTGATCATGGTGTCTGTTGACAGCAGTAAAACCCTAACTAAGACAGCTGCCATCTGTAAGTCCAAGTCCAGGGGATCCAGGGGCCCATGCTGTCCTTCATAGTGCACAGACATATATGCAGGTAAAACACACATGCATATAAAGTAAAAATAACTCTTTTTAAAAAGACTATACAACTTCATTATACATATGATTTTGCTAAAGATTTGTATGTGTGTGTGAAGATCATGTGTATATGTGTATGATGGTTGTATGTGTGTTTGTGATGTGATGTGTGTGTGTGTGTGTATGTGTGTGTGTGTGTGTGTGATGTGTGGTGACTAAAGAGGCTAGCTAGGGCATTGAATCCCTTGGAACCAGAGTTATAGATAGCTGTGAATCTCCCAACATGGATGCTGGGAACTTAGTCCTCTACCCAAGAAGTACCATTCTTAATGGCTGAGTTATTACTCTATCCTCTACACATATTTGTCCCTGTATAATGGAAGAAACATATTTCAGAATTTTCTAGCATAGTTATTTATATAAACTGAGGGAGTCCACTCAGTTACCTTACTGCCACTATGAATTTTTCCAGATTCCTTGTAGTTGCTTTTAGCTTGTTTTGTTTCGATATTTAGGGATTCCTCAATGCTACCATTTTTAATAGTGTAATGAGGTAATAGGTAGCTATCACCTCAGGAAATAGGAAAAGGCTGTTGTCCTAACTGTTTCCTTCCACACAAAGCCCCATGCTGCTACATGGGTCACTTCCTCTCAAAATGGTACAACCCCAATTCTCAGTGGCTTCCAGCAACTTGTGTTTAAGGGCCCCAGACCTTAGTAAGTCCCTAGACCTTAACACAACTGACTCCATGATGGAGGTAAAAATTACCTCATGAAAAAAATCAGGCTGTAAAAATTAGCACACAGACAGCACCACCTGCCAAAACTAAAACCAAGGCCTAATCCACAAAGTCCATACATAGTTCTGGCAAAGCCTCTAAATATACTAATCTTGATTTTTGGCTTCTATAATTCTGTTTCTGGCTAGCTGCTCTTGTTAATAGAAGTATGTCAGAATGTCAAACAAAACAAACAAAACGAAACAAGAACCAGAATGTAGATCTTTTTATTTAAAAGCTCACCCTGAGAAAAGCTTGGGGCTACACTGGGATCCCGAACACCCACTCTAGTCACTGGCTGGCTAACAAAGACTTTCTATTGACGTAAACCCACATCTGAGCAGTCTATTCTGGTGGATATCACACAACATATTCTCCTGTCTTGTTGAAGGCATTGGGTTGGCTGCAGTCTGCTGTAGCCTGTGGTTCAGTTCTGAGTTACATGCCTGCTGTTGGTCTGTTCCATGAAGTATGTATCTTTCTCTCCTTTTTTTCTTCCTCTCTTTCTTTTACTTTTACTTTTACTTTTACTTTTACTTTTACTTTTACTTTTACTTTTACTTTTACTTTTACTTTTCTGGGATACAGGCTTCACTGGGCACATCTTTCTTGACCCCAAGGATCACAATTTTAATCACAAGTAGGAAGTGGTAACTTGAGCAAGAAAAAAGTCTACCTCTTCATTAATGAAGAGACCACTCTGTAACAAATGGACTAATGTCAAATGAAAGCTCAAGCCTCTGGCTTCTTAAGAGAAGTCAGAATATCAAATATTTATATAAATCTCCTGGTGTGTGTGTGTGTGTCTGTCTGTCTGTCTCTGTGTGTATCTGTGTATCTATGTCTGTGTGTTTGTCTGTGTGTCTGTGTGTGTGTTTCTGTGTATGGTATGTGCAACACACAGGTGGATGTACACAGGTGTGGATGCCTTTACCTTTATAGAAGCTAGAGAAGGAGGTCAAGTATTCTGCTCCATCACTTTCCATATTATTCTTTGAGGCAAGGTCTTTCACTGAACCTAGAGTTTGGCTGGTTCTGAAAACCCCAGTGATTCTGCTCTCTCTATCACCCATAGTACCACGGTACTCACTCAGGTGTAAGCATACCTGGGTTTTTATGTGTATCTAGGATGCTAGGATGCGAACTTGGGTCACCATGCTCTTATCCATTATCTGAGCCATTTCTCTAGCCCCAACGTCCTGCTTTTTAGAGTCTAGAAAACTATTCTCACTAAACAGCCATCACAAATTCTTAAGGCATCCAAGGCATTCAAACTCTGAACCTGGACCACATTTCAAAACTTGTCATCCTCTTCTTAGGGCTGCACTTGAGGTGTGGTAGTTCCTGGGGCAATGACACTCAGACGGTCAGTGCTCCCCTGGCCAGAGCCATCACAACTCTAGGACCAGTTCAGAACTCAGATGTTGCTCTGTCACACACGTGCTTGGGTTTCCTGGCTTTGGGATGGGGTATCTGAGCCAGACCATCTCCCAAGAGAGGACTTCCGGGCTGATTGAGGTAAGATTAGAGCTCAGATGGCAAAAGAAGAAGAAATAATAGGCTGAGAGATTACCTCATTTGCCTCTTTAAATTTTCATGGAGAGGGCAATTTGTTAACAAGGGGGTGGTCTCGAGGCAGTGGAGGCATCAATAATTCAGCAGAGACTATCAAGCTGCAGATAGCCCCTTGGTGCCCAGCTGAGTTCCTGCCTGCCACACCAGCTCTTTGCAGGATCTCAGAGAATGGGTGAGGCTTCTATTACCCAGCTCACCTCAGTCCTGCCTCTCCTTTCCCAGTTCTCAGCTGAACTGGAAACTCAGACTACAGTGGCTCAGGCTTCATGATACCAAGCTAGGTGCAGGTTGAATACCAGGGTTCTCCATGGAAGGTGCTGGAAATTGGCGCTCTCCACAGTAAGATCACACTGTGGATATGGAGACTACCACCTCCTGTCAGATGGTGGCTCAGGGTTTAGTAAATGATTCTCCCCAACCCATCCATACTTCAACCCCCCCCCCAAAGAACAAATGTCGCTTCATCTCATTTGCTTCATTTGGGTCCTTCCAGGTTCGCTGGACAGTGGTGGCCCTCTACCAGGAACAGAGAGGCTTAATGGTACTAGAATCTATGCCCCTACCAAACTTAGTTCCTCTGAATCTTCTTCAAGATGGGGATTTAATTTGTGACTTCTGTATCCTTTGAGTCCTGTGGCACCTCCTTTGAATGGTGGGGTGAGCCTAGTAGCCTGGGGTGAGCAGTGGATTCTACTTTTTTTTTAATTGGATATTTTATTTACATTTCAGATGCCATCCCCTTTTCCCATTTCCCCTCCCTAGAAAACCCCTATCCCATACCCCCTTCTCCTTTTTGCTTTTATACAATTTTTTAAAGGTTAACCAATGGCTTTATAAATTTGGTAATGCTCAATATCAATCAGAAGTGTAACCTAATACCCAACCTAGATATATCAACTATCTTTGACTGGTGGAGACATGTGAACATCTGCCTCCATGTCTGGCCCCCCTCTCTCTTTCTCTCTCATCACCTAGCTCCTCCTCTCCTTCTCCTCCTGCTCCTCTCCTTACTCCTCCTCTCCTTACTCCTCCAACCTTAGCTCCTCCTACATATCACCCTTCCTGTTAAAATAAAACTATTCTCTCAAAATACAGTTAGAGCATAACTATACCAATTTATGTCAGTAAGGTGCAAGATAGACTTAATACCAGTCCATCATTTTGTTGACTAAGTAGAACCTCTGTCATCTCTCCTAAATAAAAGACTTAGTTCTGAACTTGGCTTTTTTCCCCCTTGGCTTTAGAATGAATGTCAGCTGAAAACCATCCTCTCAAATCTTTTCTCTCAAAGTAAATAGCTGGGATTGGCTATGAGACTATAAGTCTTCAACCCCATCAGAAATCCAGAATGACTGAGTTAACTGAAATCATGGGAAGCACAAAGCATAGCTTCTAAAACATAGCCAATTTATAGAGACCACTGAACACCTGGACAGTCCCTATACTACAGAACATTGGAGCATCCGATCTTCAGCCTTCTGGCCCAGGATCATCTGACAGACCTAGAGATGCAGAATTATTAAGGGCTGATTACTCTGTCTTGGCAGATATAATCAGTCAACTGTTCTGCAAGTGTGTCCTTTTCTGGACAGTGATTTGTCTGTCGATGGAAAGAGGCAATTCTTGCCTAGTGGGTGTCTCACCACAACTGGAATAACTCCAGAGATGCTCAATTTCTTCTTAGAATATAAGACAGGAAGCTGTCAGGAGCAGACAGGTCTCTAATCAAAATGAACATTAATACAGAAATGTTTGTAACATCATTTCTGTGGATTTCTGATGTTTTGAAAACCAACTATTTATGTAAGGCAATCTGGACTGTTGTCTGTTAACTCCTCTCAGCTATTTCTAAAGAAAATATAGAAAACACCCTAACAATAAACTCAAAGCCATGAATTTGCTATAGGCCCTTAACTCATAGGCTAACCATCTCAAATAAGTTAAAAAAGTTAAAGAAGGACTGGGTCTAAGCCTTGTATTCCTAAATGTGTTATACAGGCACAATGCCTATGAGAGTAACAATACTAATCTCACTTTTATATCAATAAGAAGCTCATACCAATGAAAACCTTAAATTTGAAATCAAAGTAAATTTTGTACCATTTAAGAAATTATAACTTCATCTTAATAACAATTATACATATTTCTACCAGTAGTTATGGCTATGCAATAAATCCTAGCTAATCTTCCCTGTTCCACTAAAACCACTACTTTTCCCTAGAAAGACTGCCCAATATTAACTACCTCATTCCCCAAGCCCAGGGAATAGGGGCGCTGACTCTTCATTAACTTCTTCAAGCTGATTATGGGCATTGAGATATTAGAAGAGGGGTTGGGGGAAGAGTAAATTGATAAGCCTCTGACGTCTGTGTCTTCACTGTATCCAGCTACAATTCCAGGACATTAGAGGTTCAAGCATGTCTGCTCAGCTTGCCTGATGAGTAGATACACCAAGGCTATGTATTCTGCAATATACAATTCTCATAACAAATTTTAGAATCAAGATAATTTTTTGTTTGAATTCTGGAATCTAGTCTTCTGGTGGCCTGCCTCTGTCATGTCTAATCCATATAATTCTGGGAGTTTCTATAAGGGTGTGTTCCCACAATCCTCCCATTTTTGCCTTCCTGCTCTCAAATTTCCCAACATCAGGGAATCCAAACTTTTGGGCACCTAGGCCCTCCACTTCCACTGATGCCTAACCCCTTACCCCATTCTTCCCCTCCAATTACTATGAGGGTGTGCTCTCACCATCCTCTCATTCCCACCTCCCTGCTCTTGCAATTCCCCAACACTAGGAAATCCAAACTTTCAGGTACCAAGGCTGTCCACTTCCACTGATGCCTGGCAAGGCCACCCTCAACTACCTATACAGGTGGAGCCATGAGTTCCCCCCCCCCTTTGTGTTCTTGGGCTGGAGATTTTAGAATGGCTACTCCAGCTTGTTTCTTAGGACCATTTGCTTGAAAAATTGTTTTCCAGCCTTTTACTCTAAGGCAGAGTCTGTCTTTGTCATTGAGGTTGGTTTCCTATATGCAGCAAAATGCTGGGTCCTGTTTATGTATCCAGTCCATTAGCCTATGTCTTTTAATCAGGGAATTGAGTCCAGTGATGTTAACAGATGTTAAGGAACAGTGATTGTTGTCTCCTGTTATTTTTGTTATTAGAGATGAAGTTATCTTTGTGTGACTATCTTCTTTTGGATTTGTTGGAAGAGGGTTACTTTCTTGCTCTTTCTAGGGTATAATTTCTCTCCTTGTATTGGAGCTTTCCTGCTATTATCCTTTGTAATGCTGGGTGGAAAAATACTGTGTAAATTTGGTTTTGTCCTGGAATATCTTGGTTTCTCCATCTATGGTAATTGAGATTTTTGTTGGTATAGTAGCCTGGGCTGGCATTTGTGATCTCTTAGGTGTGGATTCTACTTAATGCACATAGTAACAGCTAGTGGCCGACAGAAGATCTGGAAGGTGCTATCCAGTGTTTTTTGTTTTGTTTTGTTTTGTTTTGTTATTGTTGTTTTGAAGCCTGGGTAAAGCTGAGGGCTCAGAGAATAATCTATGACATGAGAGTTTCACTTTTGACCAAGTCCCTGTTTTCTCTGTTAGGTGCCCACTCACTCTCTCAGAAGCAGGAAACAAGCTGAGCTGGGAGAGGGCAGAGCACAGGGAAGTACTTACTGCTCAGAACATGGTGAACATCTACTTAATCCATAGCTCAGCCACCTTTGTTTATGTGTGGTAATCCCCTCAGCTAATTCAGAGCTCCAATCAAGTGCTGAACCTAGGACCCCAAGGGAAGTTTTGTTATACAGAGCAAAGGCACCATCTAGACTTTTGTCTTCCCTCAATTACACCTTTACTGGTTCCTTGGTGACAAGATGAACTCTTAGCTACAGGTCCAGGATCTTCACTTGAAGATGACTGGAGACCAACTGCAGAGCGAGAAGGAAGTCAAAACCTCAGAGAAGACCAGAAAACCAGCTTCTTTCTTTCCACATCCATGTGTGCCAACCCCCACAATGTGGGCAGGAAGAGAGACAGGGTAGGCAAGCTGATGCTTGGGTGATACATTCGCTCATAGACGCTCCTCAGTCTCTGATGGGGGGTCCTGATAAAAAGCATTCTAAGTTTAAAATATCCAAAGTGAAAAGTGCATGTAACGCCTACTGCACTTGATAGCTTAACAGCACAAGGCAAGGCAGAACATTATCGTTTCCATGCTACGAATGTGTGACTGTCTGCTGTTTCCCCAGCTTCAGGCCATGGTCCTGTGCATGGCCTTTGCTTGGAAATAATCCAAATGCAAAACCTTGAGGTGGTTTGTGTGGAATGCATTTAACGCTTGTACCACCATAAAACTACTAAATCATCACATCAAACCATAACTTGGAGCCAATCTACAGAAAGAACATGAAATATAAATCATTGTATATGCATCTGTAATGGTTCTGCATGTTAAACATGACTTTTATCTCTCTCTAGAAAGATTTGTCTCTACTAAATGGTTTTAAGTTTTCAGAGTGCCTGCATGTAGAAAAAATGTTGCATATTCTTTTGTGTACAAAACATATGAACAAGGAGAGATGCAGGCAAGAGTCTCTTGTCTGTCCAGATATCTGTCTGATATGCCGTATTCTTATCCCCCTGCCTCCTTCCTGGGCTAGTACAGGACCTCTGAGCAGTCTGTGATGGTGCCCCTTCTAGCTTTTTTTTTCTCAGCAGAACAGATGGCATGGGCTCTGTTAAAGGCTAGCACACCCAACTCTTTGGCTTCCAACTTCAAACAGTGCCCAGTGCATTCAAGAAAAAGATAAGGTAAATAATATAGACTTCAGTGGGCCCTGCCCACTGCACCAGACTCATGGTCATGACCATGTCTTCTCCATTCTATGAAATGGATGCAACTCCTTGCTCCTGTCCTGGTATTCAGTATTTGCATCTTTGTGTTCCCATATGCTCTTCCCATGCTCCTACCTCCTGGACAACCTCCACCAAGCCTCATGGGCTGAATGTGTGATGTTGTGGGCATTACCCTTGCTCCTGTCTTAGACCTACCATTCTCTGCTGGCTGCCTGCTCTGCTGCCTTGCCCTGACCACTAAGATCCCTTGTCACTTACTCCTGTGTTCATTTTCATCTCTCCCAAATCTAAGAACAATGTGGAGTAGGTTCAGAATAAATTCTTTTTATGAAGACAATAATTAGTAAGAAAATAAATCCTCAAAAGTGTACCGGATTTATTCCCCCACTTGTTTATCCCATTTAAACCAGTTGGGTCAGGCAGGCAAATACAGTATCTTTGGTTTAGATGTTTCTCTTCCCCTTAGCAAGATGCAGAGCCCTGGATCTGAAGGAATTTTGTCTATGCTGAGACAGAATTAACATATGTGTTAGCATAGAGTTAACACAGAGATGATGACATATTTGCAGAAGAAGACATATTCACAGAAGAGGACATATTTCCAACATTCAGAACAAGCAAAAGGAATTCAGGGCTATTTTATTCAATGAGCATTTGTGAATCAATAAGAAAGAATGTGACCTTGTATTGAAACAAGATAATGCCCCACCCAGTTCACCAAGGAAGAGGAAATCCTCAAAAGCAATGTCAGTCCTGGAAACAGAAATGGTGTTTTGTCCATCCAATAAAATTACTAAAAAGTAAGAAGACTCATGAAATCTAACACTGATTGACAGAATGTATATATTCTCTGGAATCCAGTGTTATGTTCTGTAGTTGAGAAGGTTGAAATGAGTTTCACCACACTACAGTCAAGGTGCCGGAAGGCTCATGTTCCTTCCTTTCCAGATCCTCTATGAAGACTATGCTTCTGTGCATTTTCTAACTTCTGTGGGCTACCCTTAGTTTACTGCTGTCAGGGGACAGCTTGATTGCTTATCTTTTCTTTATTTCTCTTTGTATTTTTCTATGCTATCACAACACATTTTCAATCATACACATTCAGGTGTGTGTGTGTGTGTGTGTGTGTGTGTGTGTGTATCTATACACATATACAGAAATTGGTTTCTGTAGGTTACATTCCTAGAATGGAAATTGATGGTTGTAGTGGGCAGAATAGTGACCCTTCCCCAAAGTATCTATGTCCCAATCCCTGGGACAGTCCAGTATGTTAGATTGCATGGCAGAGAGTGATATTGAAGAAGCAATTAAGTTTCCTCATTGGCTGACAGTAGATAGATCATCTAAATTATTCCAGTGGCCCCCTATGCAATCACAGTGATGAGGAGAGACTTAAAAGACTTGAGCGTTGGTATTGGGAGAACAGCAAGGCTTGATGTGGCTGTCATTTGGAAATGGAATGGTGGTGTACTCCTGGGTGTTGGCTAGTTTCAGATGTCAACTTGATAGTCCATGGAATGCCTAGATGTTGGTCAAACATTACCCTTGGTGTTTCTGTGAAAGTGGTTTTGGGTAAAATGACTGTTTAAACCCACAGACCAAATAAAGCAGATTGCCTTTCCTAATGTGGATAGGCATCCTCAAGTCCCATGAAGGCACGAGTGGAGTAAAAAGTCTGACTGTCCTAAGGAGCAGAGGATTCTTCCTATCTGGTGAGCTTTGAACTAGAACACAGCCTTTACCCACCCCCTTCCTCTAATCAAATGAAAACACTGGCTCATCTTTATTTTTTAAGCTTAGTTTAACTTCGTGTGTAGTGGAGTGTTTGGTCTGCATGTATGACTGTGTACCTTTTGCATGCCTGGTGCCCTCAGAGGCCAGAAGAGACCATCAGATCCCCTGGAACTGGAGTTGCTGATGGTTGTGAGCTGCCATGTGGGTGCTGGGAATCAAACCCAGGTACTCTGGAAGAACAGCCAGTGCTCTCAACTGTAAGGCCATCTTTCCTAGGTTTTGATAGATGTCTGTATGAGGCAATTCTTTACAATAAATTTCTGTCTCTCTATCTCTATCTCTCTATTTTTCTATCATCTACCTAGCTATCATCCATCTTCTACCTATCATCTATCTATCTATCTATCTATCTATCTATCTATCTATCTATCTATCATCTTCTCCAGCTCTGTTTTTCTGGTGAACGTGGGTAAATTATATTTAGAAATTTAAGATCCAATTCACAGTCATAGAAAGCAAGAAGGCAGAGTTTTATGGACCAATATAAAAAGAATCTTCATGTGCAGGGTTACATGAAAACATAAAATGTGTACATTTTATGTTTATTCTGATTTACATAACAATGGAAAGGGCCATTCATAAATGCTTGCACAGGTCTGCAAACAACTGTATAGAGAGGGAGTGAAGGCTGCATGTCAATTTCTTAACAATGATCATCCCTAGTAAGCATCAGAGATGCGTTAGGCACAGAGGTGGAGATGATGGTTTGGTGTTTGATTTCTTACAGTGTGAATTATGTACTGTGTGTGTGTGTGTGTGTGTGTGTGTGTGTGTGTGTGTGTGTGTGTGTTAAGGAAACAAAAATATACATATATCTGTGTGCAAGGCAATTTTTTTGTTTCTAACTTACCAAATTTAAAAGAAGCCGGTTTAAAAGCTGGAATGCCAGTGTGTGGGGTTTACCACTGACAAGAGAACATTTCACAATAGAGAAATGCACAAGAAATCAAATCAGTGAACAGAAGGAGCTTATTAAGCGTGAAATCAGAGCACAGGACACCACATGTCCTCGAAGGATGCTGTATTGTTGCTGAGGTTTCAACTCCCACCACTTAGCCAATCAACACAGATACTTGGGCCCTGGACACGGCCTCTTTCAAATAATAGTCATCTCTCTGTGGCCTGAAGAGTCTCTCGAGAACCATTAACAAACTCTTGGTCTCGCAGTCACTTTGAGGGACAGCACCCTTCCTTTGTGCACAAAGCTCTTCTGTTCCACACTCACGCTGTGTTTTTAACAGTCTATCAGATCCTCTAGAGTTTCAATTTACTGGGATGTGCAAAAGATGCACTGCTTTCCTTCCACTTGTAGGTAAAGACTGAGGGGAGTTACCTGAGGCATTTTCTTCTGACAGCAGCATGGGCTCCTTTGCTTCTTCTCTTTGATTTCATGATGGCATCCCCGACCCATGGTGTTCCACTTAACTATAAGGAAAATAACTCATCTCTGGCTCCATCATCATGCAGCCTGTGACCGTGGTTCACACCCTGACTTGTCACCATGTATGTCTGTTCCCTTTTGTGTAAGATAAGAGTGTAAAAACAGCCACAGAAATACCATTCTGCTTCTGCCACTCTGGAGCATGGGGAGAGTAACAGAGGGAAACATTTTTTTCATGTCGTAAACATTGGTTGAAGTCTCACTCCAGCTCCAGTGTTTGGTTCTGAAACACATGAAGTGCACCAGGCATGTAAGAATATAATAGAATCCAGTCTCTCCTCGGGTCACAATATCTGCCTCAGCTCCTCTCAGATGCCAATGGGCACCCCCCCAAAACACAGTCTGAGTCCCTGGACAGCAGTCCTCCCAGGGCCAGTTCTCTCTCACCTGGAAAGTGAATTAACAACACAGGGAGGATTAGTGGCTACACATCCTGCTCCCTGCCTTCTTCCCTGACTACTGCCTGGAAATTGGAGATCCCAACTGCAAACTTGTGTTCCGAAACCCTGTCCCCAAGGCTCAGAAAAGTGTAAGACACACAGTCTATCATCTTTCTTTCAGAGACCCTACTGTGCTGTCTGTCTCTGGTGCTGGGGCCTGAACTTTTCCTGGAGGCCCCACTTTTTTATTTTTTTGAGACAGAGTCTCACTATGTAGCCCAGGCTGTATTCAAACTTGCTCTGTAGACCAGGCTGGCCATAGACTCTGCCTCTGCCTCCCAAGTGCTGGGATTAAAGGTATGCACCACCACTGCCCAGCATGCACACTCTTTTAAGGAAGCTGTATCATGAGCAATTCTTATACAGAAGCATGAATGCTAAGGTGTCATGATGCAGGCTGGAGGAGAGAGGTATAAAGAAGGCTTGGGGAAGTAAACTCTTGAGAGGAATTTTGGAGAAAGAGTAAGGCATGGTGGGGAAAAGTACTCAAAGCCAGAGCAAACACATGGGAAGGCTAAGATAAGAAACCCATTACAAAACAGAGCCCTATGTTCTCCGACACTCCCCTTTAAGAGGGGCTATGAGTCCTCCTTTGAATCTTAGGGGGCTTGAGGGTTGCTTGCCCAGAAGAACACAGCAGAAATCATGCTGATCCAGGCTTGCAGTGCGGACTTGGAAAGGCCAATGAATTTCACTTCGTGTCTCTTGGAATATTTACTTTTGGCACAGCGACTGTGGCAAGCCCCTGAAGGCCCATAAAGAGGCAAACAGAGAAACCAAGACCCTAGCTCCCTAGAATCCTGGGTGAACTTTCTGCTGGTTTCCACCATAGTGCCAGCCAAGTGGATGAGCAGTCTTGGAAATGAGACCTGCTTCAGACCTCCGCCAGCATCATGCGGAGCCAAGACACACGCTGTCTCTGCTGGAGCCCTGTGCAAATGACAAGTGATAAAAGAAATGTTGCTCTCATCTGAGGTCACTAAGTTTTGCATCAAGAATCTTTAGTCAATAGATACCTGAAACATGGCAGTGGGGACAAGGACAGACTCGGCGCGGCTCCCAGACCTGTTTTAGACATCAGAGGGAAATTCCTCTCTTGAAAATCAGAGTTGTAGATAGACAGAGGTAGTGAATTCAGCTTTTAATATGGGACATCCTGGAAGAAAATGCAGAAAGAGAGTGTTTGTAAGAAATGAAGGAAAGAAGGAAGGAAGGAAGCAAGGAAGGAAGCAAGGAGGGGAGAAAGAAAGAAAAAAGGAAGGAAGGGAGAAAGAAAGAAAGAAAGAAAGAAAGAAAGAAAGAAAGAAAGAAAGGAAGGAAGGAAGAAAGGAAGGAAGGAAGGAAGGAAGGGAGAAAGAAAGGGTAAATTCACATCAATGCCTGACACTAGACTTTGCCAACAGGGAGGGAGGTTCCTGTCAGACAAGCACTGCTTCCTTGAGGTTGGCTTTGTGTTTTCAGGGAAAAGTGAGCCCAGGCTGGGCAAGTGGCAACCAGCTGAACAGACACCTCTGTTCTCTAGGTTTTCCAGCCCTTGCTACAAGTCTGTCAGGAGCCCAGGGAGTCAACCTCCAGTTATGCTTTTAGAAAAAGAACAACAAATCAAAAAGAGAACCGGCATCGTCCCTCTGGGATCCTCTGCAGAGCCCTCTGTGGTCTGGTGTCTTCTCCAAGCTGTACATCTCCACAGAGGCAGGAACGGAGGCTAATTGAGGTTGTGGAGCAGTGACTGTGAGGACCCCGTGTCTATTTCATGGCTACTTGGGGAGTTAATAAGTCACAAGGCACTCTGGAGGAGCAGGCTCTCTTCCCACCCTGGACAGTGACTACTCAGCTCTGGTCAAACACAACCTCCCTTCCTGGTGTAGCCTGTCTGTGCTCGGTGCTGCTTTAGGCTCTGGTGTCTAAATTCAGTATGTACAGAGGTAGAGTACGTGTGTGGCAGTTCCTGTGTTGGCTGTAACCAACCAGGTGACGATGTATAACAGAGAGACTGAGACAATTCAAATCAAGAGACTTGGCTTCTGCTTGCCATTCGTCTGATGCCTGACTGGAGCGTTGGTCAAGGAGCTTAGCTTCCCTGAATAATGGTTTTCTATTTCTAAAAATGAAAGGGTTAATGGTTGGATTCCTTGAAGTTTCATATTTTATTGATTCCTATTCCTTATTTATTGATATGTGAATCTGTGTGCATGTCTTTGTTTATCTGTGTTTTGTGTCTGTCAGTCTATCTTTGTGTGTGTATCTGTCTGTCTGTATGGTATGTCTGTCAGTCTATCTTTGTGTGTGCATGTCCATGTCTGTGTTGTGTGTATGTAAATTATTGTGTGTGCTCTGTGTGTCTTTTTTTGTGCTGTTTTATTTCTGAGAAGCACTAAAAAGCTCCTTCCATGTCTAGGGATTTAAAAAATAATCACTAACTTACTTAGAAAAGAAAATAAAAATAAAAACATATGCATGCGCAATCACTACTTTGGAAACAGTACAGAAATTACAGGCGGGAGTCTACCACATAATACTTGCAGTGCCCTTTAAAAAGATCTATTTACAATTTAAAATGAAGACACGGGGTCAAAGAGATGGTTCAGTGATGGGAGCACAGGCGGCTGCTCTTGCAGAGGACGCAAGTTGGTTCCCAGCACCCACAATGGTGTCTCACAGACTCTCATAACACTAGCTCTGGGAATCTGATACCTCTTTTGAACTCCAAGGTCATCGCAGACATGTACAGATTTACACACACACACACATACTCACACACATGTATTCACACAATGACACACACATACAAACACACTCAAACTCACACATACATAAACACACTCATTCACATGCACTCATATAATCAATCACACACACTCACACACACACACACACACCTTGTTTTATAAAACAACAATTCCTGGTGTTCTTTTTACCAAAAGAAGACTCAGGAGCCAGATGGGGTGAAAGCCTGCTAGCCCAGAGAGGCAGAGAAAGATCCCAGCTGACCTTCCTACTCTGATGTTCCAGAAGGAAAGAGCTGTCACTTCTCCATGCTTTCTTAAAACTCTTCAACTCAGAGACCTTCCTTTCTCTTTCCTGGGTTTTCTTACGTTCACTCCCTGTCAACTCTGCATCTTGACCTAATCATTGACGTTATTTAGCTCTTGCTTGCAGAAAGGGTTAAAGGTGTGTGTTAGGGCTGAGCCACACCACAAGGTTTTTCAGTTCACAATCTTGAGGTTCAAAATGTAATCAAATATCCTGCCACACACACTCACACATACACACTCACTCACACACACTCACTTTAAAAATACATTTAAAAAAACAGCTAGAAAAGAACACTAGGCATGCCAATCGTGTAAATAGTAATGGGTCACATAAATAAAGGTCTTAACATTGTTTAAATGCCAAGTTTAATAAACCGTAATAATAGTGCTGTGTTATTAAATAACAATGAAAAGAACACTATTGCACCTTACTCCGTGCTAGGCTCCATGCAGACTGCTTTAAAAGCATTCTTTTTTTTTTTTTAAGAAATTAATTTTCAGTATTTGAAAAATAGGCCGAGAGTACATGCTGATAGGAAAATTGAGCTGAGAAAGAGTTTCTTTGGCCAAGCATTCAATTAACAAGCAGCTGCTATAAGATTTGAATCCTAACCATTCTAATTTCAAGCATATGCCTTTGTAATTGTAAGCAGTAGTGTTAGCTAACACTTAGTGTTGTATTTACCATGAACTAGAAAATATTCTTGGCGTCTTACTTATCTGCATTATCGCCTCTCATTGGCTCTGAACTATTTTACAACTCCATCAAGTATAATGATAACGAGACAAATGACTTGCTGGGGAGACGCAAACCAGTTAACTCTCCCACCCGAGGGTGGCTACGTCTTACACGTACTCATACATTCATTTCCGAAGTTCCTAGTCTCCATTTATATATGGCTGCGGGAATTCTTTAAACCAGTTGCCGTGCCTCCCTGATTACATCATTCACGAATGAACTAAATGCAATGTCTGACATATGTTCATTTTTTTATTTGCATGATAGTTATGATTTAAAATCAAAAACAGTATGCTCTTTAGTAATTAATTACAGAGAAATGAGAGGTGGAAGAAGAGAGGTGGGGAGGGGGAGGAGAGGAAAGATGGAGACAGGAGAGAGCACACAGTAGGAGATGATGCGGTTGGAACATCTTCACCAGCCTCTTCTACCCACCCCTACTTCCCAGTATGTGATGCTAGTGGCTGGGCATTGCTAACTGACCCTGTCCGGCCGTGGAAGGGTATCCTGGTTCTTGCGTTGACATGGGAGCCGGAGATGGCGATATTCGGCCACGCCCCCAGAACCCAGGGCGGGCTAAACTCTATTTAACCTTCCCAGTTCAGTCATATAGGACACAGGTAGAGGGCGTGACTAACAGACCTCCACCTAGAGAGATTTACATATTAATGAGTTATCTAAAGGCCAGGGTCGTAGCTAATTAAGTTATTTCCTCCCCTCTTCTCCCTCCCTATTTAAGCCAGCCTTCCCCTGGCTTAGGGGAGGGAGGTTGGGGGCACCCACATCCAGACCCATCTACTACCCATGAACAATAAAAGCTTTGCATCTCTTGGACTCCAGTGTCTTCTGGGACCACCGCCCCGGCTACCTGTATGTGGGACCCGCCCACCTTGGGACTCCCCGCGTGATCGTGATCGTATCCTACATGAGCCAGTGGCTCACAGCATCTTGCTGCTCTGCCCTGTGAGTAGCCTGTCTGATGACTGCCTTCTGTTCCTGTCCATTGCAGCTGCTGTGGAACCTCACCAGGACTGCCTTCTGCTCTGGAGAGCCTTTCTTGGTCTTCCAGAGAATTGCTCTCTCCAAAGCACTGGGGACAAGGTTAGTAGAGACTGAAGGACAAAGTCAAGTAGCTTTCTAGAGTCATCTGTTTTCTTTTTCTTTTTTTAATTTTATTTTATTTATATGTATGATGAGTACACTGTAGCTGTCTTCTGACACATCAGAAGAGGGCATCAGATCCCATTACAGATGGTTGTGAGCCACCATGTGGTTGCTGGGAATTGAACTCAGGACCTCTTGAAGAGTAGTCCGTGCGCTTAACCACTGAGCCATCTCTCCAGCCCCCATCTGTTTTCTTTAACTGTTTTTTGGATCCTTCAGAAGATCAAGGCAGCCAACGTCTGAGCTCGGGTGGAGGAAGGGCTCATGAAGTCCCACCCTTAGCTGGGGAGACACTGGCAACTGATGACCACAGGGGGAAGAAGAATCGGTTTTTCTTCAGGAATGTAACCCCTGAGAGGCTACTCCTAGGATATGGCAATGCCCCTGTGCACATACCAGCAGCACTGAGTGGACCAAATAGGTTAAAAAGCACATAAAGTTGAGAGGGAAAACTGGGGTGCGGGATCAGAATTGGAGAGGGAAGAATGGGGAGCTTATTTGATCAAAACACATTGTATGCACTTGTGAAGTTCTTAAAAATGTAATTTTCTTTCAAGAAATATGTAACAAATCCCCCCCCCCAATAATAAAGGATACTCATGATTGTGTATCACCACAAAGCTTCTCATATGGTGTGCATGGAACAATTATACTCCATGACTAACCTGTAGGTATGCTGTGAGACTTATAACAACCATTTAACCATAATTCTGAAAAATGTTGAAGCAATTTACTATCTATATATTTCAAAATCAAATTATTTTACTTTGTTTGTGATGTGTATTCTTGTGTGTGTGGTTTTATTTATTTTTTTTTTGAGATTGTCACTGACTCTTGCTGTTGTTCTAACAAGACAGTTGTTTGAAAGAAACATCTCCTAAGCCTGTGTTTTAAAATACTGTTAGTTGACGTTCTGTGGTATCAAAACTTGGAGAAACACTGTTTCACAGCCTCGTGGACACGTCACCCTGTAACACAGAATGTGTAAGAGCTGAGAAATTCTGATAGCACAAAATATCCAAACATTGTTTTCTCTAGAGTTGGGAACTGTGAAAATACTGTTGCCAATCATGGTCTTGATCCCAGGGCTGCGTGAAGCATGAAAGCCTGAAGCTACCTGCCAGCTGTTGGAAGCACAGAAAGTAAGTTTGAGGGCATGAAATGGTCTGAGCTCAGATCTGACTTGTTGCGTAATGGTGGGTGAAGACATTGTCCTCAGACAACTGTAGCCAGGGAGTAGACATTCTGAGAGTCAGTGTGAGGAACAGAAACAGGGGAGTGAGTGTTAAATACTGGCACCTCTCATAGATTGGCGTCTAGCCCAATTGTGATCAGAGAAGCTTCACACAGCAACGGATGGAAACAGATGCAGAGACTCACAGTCAAACATTAGGTGGAGCTTGAGGAATCCTACAGAAGAAGGGAAGGAAGCATTGTAAGAGCCAGAGGGGTCAAGGACACCACAAGAAACCCCACAGAATCAACCAACCATAGTCCATAGTGGCTCACAGAGACTGAACCACCAACTAGGGAGCCTGTATGGTACTGACTGAGGCCCTCCACACATGTTATAGTTGTATAGATTGAGCTTGTTGTGGGACTCCTAACAGTGGGAGCAGGGGCTGTCTCTGACTCTGTTGCCTGCTTTCGGGACCTTTCCCCTATTGGGTTGCCTTGTCTAGCCTTAATAGAAGAGGAGGTGCCTAGTCTCACTGCAACTTGCTATGCCATGGTTGGTTGATATCCACTGAGGTCAGCCCTTTTCAGAAGAGAAACGAAGGAGGAGTGGATGGGGGGCATGAGGAGGAGGGGCTTGGGGGAGGGAAAGAAGAGGAAACTGCAGTCAGGGTGCAAAATAAAATAAAAACCTGACAATGCATTTTCATACTTGGTCTCATTCCAATGACTTATATTTATTAAAAACAGAATTTCTTATGTCTGAAAAATATGCCAGCGAGTGCTATGAACCCAAAGCCATTACTCTTTTCCCTCTTAATATACAGCTAGCCTAGTTAGTTTCTTAGTTGTAGTAAATACAGCAGCAATAAACACAAAGGTGCAACTATTTCTGTGCCGTGTTGACCTGGGGTTCTTTAGGTAGATACTCAAGAGTGGTATATCTGGGTCATATGGTAATCTCTTTTTAATCTTTTGAAGACCTCCATAGTGATCTCCAGGATACCTTTGGGGAAACCTGGTAATATTCCTTACCAGAAACAAGCTATGCAGAGGTTCCTTGGATTTTGCCATGCCCATTCAAATGTGGACCCTTTGTAGTACTGTAAATGCTTTCACTCTCTGTGTCCACTTGGAGTAGGGAGATTGGTAACTGTTGTAAATAGTTAGAAATGCCCAGTGGAGGAGGGGAGGGGGTAGCTCAGTCCATAACGTACCTGCTGTGCATGTGTGAGACCTGGAGTTAGGTAAGCAGAACCCATGTAAAAACAAAAAGCCAGAGGTGGTAATGCACCCATACTTCCACAGATGGAGGGGGGCACTGATGGTACCCATTGCTCTGTCTCCTTACCTCTATCAGTGAACTCCAGGCTGTCTCAGAAACCAAGGTGGGAAACTGGGGAGACAGCTCAGTGGATAAAGCACTTGCTTACTTCTGAGTGGGCAGCAGACTTGGAGGAGGATTGGCCAGCTTGACCGAAAGGAAGACAGTGTGGAGAGGGGCAGATGTCCTAAGATAACTTCTACACAACTAGACTTTTCAGATCAGTCTGTGTCTGTGAACAAAATAGGAGGCTGTTCCACTTGCCACCGAGCTTGTGCTTTAGGCGCCGTGGCCCATCCCCACTGGCCAGCTGTTTCTACAGGGCTGTTGAATGAAGTATGAACCATGACAGGTTGATTCCAGATGGGACTACTGGTACAGAAGGGCACAAAGAGAGCATGTGAGTTATAGATAGATCAGTCAAGGTCACCAAGTAGCCAGCACATGGTGGCATGGCATTGTTTTTAAATGTAGCTATTGAGCTACAAATCTATATAGACAGAAGAAGAAGAAGAAGAAGAAGAAGAAGAAGAAGAAGAAGAAGAAGAAGAGGAGGAGGAGGAGGAGGAGGAGGAGGAGGAGGAGGAGGAGGAGGAGGAGGAGGAGGAGGAGGAGGAAAGGGAGGAGGAAGGGGAGGAGGAGGAAGAGGGGGAGGAGGAGGAGGAAAAAAAGGAGGAGGAGGAGAAAAGGAGAAAGAGAAAGAGGAGGAGAAAGAGGAGGAGGAGGAGGAGGAGGAGGAAGAGAAGGAGGAGGGGGAAGAAAAGGAGGAGGAGGAGAAGGAGGAGGAAGAAGAGAAGGAGGAAGAAAAGGAGGAGGAAGAGGAGGAGGGGAAGAGAAAAGGAGGAGAAGAAGGAAGAGGAGGAGGAAATATGGGGGAAACACAGGTAAGGAGTATACGCAAGCTATATAGAAGAACCAGGCATGGCTATTGTAGTAAATAATCATTCTTTCTAGTCATTCAAGGTGCCATGATGCTTCATCTAGAATTGAAAGGTGATCTCTACCTAAGAGTTTCACTGTTCACTCTTGGATTTGCTGCCGGTTTTCATATTGACTTTACTTTCCAACACACTGTGGGGATTGCTGGGCATCGACTCTCTCACACTTGAAGGATGCTAAACACCACAGATGAGCTCTCTCAGGAAGAGCTTGGCTCTTGATGTAACCACTCGTAAGTCATCCAAAGGTTCATCTTCTCCCAATCACTCTCCCTATTCCACTCTGGCAAGGGCTAGCATACCATCGGCCAGTCATCCTAGAACAAAAGATCCTTGTCTTGCTAATTATCAGAGTTTTCTGGGGTTAATTCTTAAAACCGTGTGTTTTGTACGAGCCCAGGAATTTCTATCCTTACCACCTAGAGGCCAGTCTAGTGGACCAAGTTTAAAACTTCACTGAAGAACTAAAAGGGTGTTTAGTTCATATCTGGATAGCATGGGGGTGACTACAATGCACATTCCTCCTCTTGACTTCACCAGAAGCCTTGGAGCTTGGCCCTAGGAATCTGTATTTCTTTTATTCCATTAATTTATTTATTCACTTCACATCTACATTTTTAAATAGGAGATTTTGACAGAGGTTCACGAACTATGTTTGAGAATAATCATCTTAGGGTAATTCCTTTTAGTTTCAGAATCTTCCCTACCTAGAGCCAGTGTGATCTGGTAGTTAACCCATCTATTTCCCATCATCAAGGGGTGGGGAAGGTGTATGAGAGAAAGGTCCAGAAGACAACAGAAGCCATCAATAAAGGGAAGGACCACACAGCAATGAAAGTAGACCAGGGCATTGAACAGAGGAAACAACAAGGTGTCTCTGAATGTGGGTGAGACACCCTTCATAAACACTCTAATAACACGAGTAGGAATTGCTCATTAATTGATATTCATATTGGGTCTCACTGGGCATTATCTACCAGGGGTGTGTTGCTTAGTCCTTGAAGAAACTTTCTGTATTTTTAAGAAGCTCAGAATCAATCCAAACACGTTGTAAACAGATAACAGAGCTATTTTTTCAAGCTTGCTCTTGGCCAGAGTCAAAGCACGGGCTTTTAGTCACTATGGCAGTATATTGTAGCTAAGATCAGTAAGTCTAAAAAAAGAAATCCATAAATATGATATTATCATCACTACAAGAATGATTAGCTAGTATAAGGCACCCTGAAATTGGTAAGAAGATCCTTTTGTGGTTAAAAAGAATCCATCTCGGGGCTGGATCTCAGTGGTTAAGAGCACTGACTGATCTTCCTGAGGACCTGGGTTCAATTCCCAGCACATACATAATAGCTCCCAACCATCGATAGCTCCAGTTCCAGGGGATCCAACCCTCTGATCTCATCTCCACCAACACTGTCGCTCACACATATATATTAAATAAATAAAAATTTCATAAAAGTTTGTCTCCACAGTTTTTTAATTTGATGAACTTGGATTTTTACAGATTGAGTCCCACTAAAAATATACACCTGTGTCATCAAGAACTTCTTGGAAGACACAGAGATGATGGGAATCAGATACCAGCTAACACTATTGCTTAAATAACTGTCCATTCCTATGCAAGTGCAGCCACTGGGTTCAACCTCCCTCCCCCAGCTGCTGGTGTAGCGGCTTTGTTGTGGTGCACGCTCTCGCTGTGAGCTGTGCTTTCCACTAAAGTCCTGCTATGAGGCAGAGCCAAGAAGCATCATTGCCTGCCAGCCCGTTCAGGCCGTGCATTAGCAGTCAGCCTACCTCAGCCGGGCCTTGCTGCACAGGCTTGGCCTGATCTGTAAGGCAAGGCAATTTTCCATCTCTAATTTTCTGCAAACTCACTGTCCCTTAAGAACAAATAGCTATAATCAAAATGCCTCCTGTTGACTTTGCAAAACCTTGGAGCAGGGCTAACCACAGGTTTCTAAGTGCTCATTTTCAAAGCAGATCTTTAAGGATGTAAACTCAGGGGAAGAAGAGCCTCCAGAGAAACCATAGCCAGGGGCGGTGGGGCTGGGAGCTGGGGTCTGGGGCTGGGAGTGTTATAGAGGACTGCAAGGTGTGTCCCTAGTCCCACTGACAACACATCATGCACCTTGTCCATCCTTCTCACCTTGTCACACACAAAGCTTTGGAAAGGTCTTTATTCTGCTTTCGGTCTAATGCAAAGATTGCTAGAGTCTGGTGGTTACACAAGGTTTTGAAATTGGCCAGCATACACATAACTGCTAGGTCGCAGATAACTGGGGGCCCCTGGTTTTGTCAGAGAACAGCCTGAATAATTGTCTTCTAAACAGATGAACTCTGACTCCCGAGTTAGTGACTTTATCAGTAATAAGGGCTATGGACTGTCAACGCACAGAGCTGAGGAGAAATTATAAATGCAAGGCACAGACTTGCCTTCAGGCTACGCTTGTTTGCAGAAGATGAGGTTAGTGCACAATGATGATGTAAGACATCGAGAATGTGATGGCCACCAGGTAGAAGAGATGCAGAGTGGGTGACAGGAAACCAGGAGTGGAAGAGGATTGAGGTGGGCTACAGTTGTCAAGGGAAGCTCAGTGGACAGTTCAGGATTTGGAGAGCAAGAGAAGCAGGTACAGAGGGCGTTCTAGGAGAGGAGAAGCAGGCCAAGAGGGACTTTTTTCTTTTGCTGCTCATCAAAGTCTTTGAGGCTTTGTGAAGATGAAAGCCTGCAGATTTCTCTGAGTCTTCACAGAAAACCAGCCCAGTGCACACAGTTACATAAAACACCGGGCACTAAATGATGCCCAAAGGTACACGTTAAGTATTACAGATTTAAAAAAAAAAAAAAGCATCTTATATTCTAAACAGCATAAAATTAGAAACTATATTTTACCTTCCCCTTAGCTTGGAATACTCGAGATGTTTAGTTGTAGAAGAAAGAATTATTTGAACAGATGCGATAAAATGTGCATGCCTCTGTGTGTGTGTGTGTGTGTGTGTGAGAGAGAGAGAGAGAGAGAGAGAGAGAGAGAGAGAGAGAGAGAGAGAGCACATGTGCTCTGGCCTGGAGCTCACTGATTGGCTAAACTGGCTGAGCAGCAAGTCTAAGTGATCCACCTGTTTCTCCCATTCCAGTGCTGGGATGGAAAGCACGTGCTACCACGTCTGCATTTTTCATGTGGGGTCTGGGAATCTGAACTAAGGAGTTGATGTTTATGTGGGAATGACTTTCCTAAACAAGCCTAGCATAGCAGCTCCATTGTGTGTGTGTGTGTGTGTGTGTGTGTGTGTGTGTGTGTGTGTGTGTGTGCACGAGGGTGCACATAAGACAAAAATCTCATTATGTAGCCCAGGCTGGCCTGAAGCACAGAATTCTCTTGTCTCAGCTTCTTAGCAGACACTCATTTATATCTGTGATTATTTCCTGTCGCTCTATAACCAAACAGCTGTGTTTAGAACGGATGAATAAGATTCCATTACAATGAAAAATATCACAAACCTGCCACTTGGGGAGAACGTTTTTGAAACACTGCCATGGCTGAGAAGCTAGTTTGTATCCCATGTGATGATGAAGAGAGCATATTCTACCGTTCAGGTGAAAGCTGCCTTAGAACTCTATACCTGCCTGCAAGTAGAATTTTAACTGGCAAATTTGGCGTCTAGGTAATATATGATGACCTACACAATAAATTAATTTTTTTCTCTCCCAAGGAACACAAGGCCACAAACAGTGCCAAGTATGCTCCCCAGAATTGCTTAGCCATGTTCCCAGATGGCCCAACAGCCTTGCAAATGTAGCTTATCAACCTATTTGCTAGATGGAGTCTGATTTCCTCTGGCTTAACCAGATTGCTATGTGTTCTTGCCCCACAACCTCTGGTATAATGAGACAATAGTATTTTTAACTCTCCCTTGACTGGGGCCATTTTAAGCTTGGATTCAAGTTCTATTAGTAATCTAATTTCTTGTGGATGCAGCTTTTACTTGAAAGATGTTCCCAGTGAGTCATGGATAGTGTGTGTGATAAAGGTTCTCATGGCAAGTAGACTGCAGGAAGGACCACAAGCCTCCAGAATTCTGCTGCCTTGAGCTCCTCTCCATTGTGTTCTGTACACAGACTAAACTAAAACAAACCCGCTCTTCTTTTAAGTTGCTAGGTCAGAGTACTTCATCACAGCAATGGGAAGGAGGCCAAGATAGTGATTAAGCTTAGGTGGTGCTGGCAGAGAGACAGAAAAACACACACACACACACACAGAGAGAGAGAGAGAGAGAGAGAGAGAGAGAGAGAGAGAGAGAGAGAGAGACTGAGATCACAAAGAGATGCTCACACATAATAAACACACAGCAGAGGCAGCATTGCAAACACTGTGCTAAAGTGGTTTACTCAATAAATAATGTGTGATAAAGAAACAATGACTACAAGACAACATGAGAAAATCAGCTACTTCCGCTTTTTAGGAAGAGGGATTATAAAAACCCAAATGGAAACAGGATGATTCGTACAGTAAAACCTGCACATTTGGCTTCAGTACAAGTGTGAGTCCTGACAGATTAGCAGACTGATCCCAGGTCCTCTGGAAGTGCAGCCTGTGCTTCTAACGACTGAGCCGTCTCTCTAGTCCAGAGCATTTTCTTGAGAATGCATGACTTTCAAACTTGTCTGTTGTGGCTGCAGTAGCTTTAACCCCCAGGGCAGTTTATTCCTTGCTTCTAAAGTGTGACCTTTCAAAGATACCTACTAAATGCCTTTCTGATCACCGGGGATCCCCACTGCATCAGGTCAGAACTGGAATACCTCCTCCCTCCCCGGAGCAAGCTCACTCCTCCCGTCATTCTTTGAAGATCACCATGCAATTGCACTGAGGGCATTGCTCAGCCAGCCCAGTGTTTAACAGAGGCTCAAAGGGATGCTCACACGCAGTTCTGGGTTTTTAGTGACTGATTTTTGTCTTGGGATTTTGTAGAACTCCTTGAATGTGCTTGTAAAGTTTATGACTGACCACCTCTTCTTGGAAGCGCTGGGCTCTCCATGCTATTGTCTAGAGATAGTCTGCATTGCTGTTTCTCGTGTTGATAATTTACACAATCCATAAGGGGAAGTAAAGAAATAAGTGCCAGGTCTGTAGCATGTACTAACCAGCAAGTCATTTCATTATCTGATTGATAAATACCTTTACTCGCCTGAATCCCCCTGTTTCAGGTCATATATCCAGGCACAGTTTCGAGGTGGCAACATCTGTCCAGATACCCTGTACTCAATCTCTTGCTCTTCTAAAGAACAGCCTGGAGTGGCACCCATCAATGGCAACATAAGTCTCCAGTTCTGTTCCAGCTCCCTCAAATCAGAACACCATAAAAGATCTTCTGTATGATTTGCCTAGTTCGGAAGTCAGTTCCAGGACACT
This sequence comes from Arvicanthis niloticus, assembly GCF_011762505.2. NCBI lineage: Eukaryota > Metazoa > Chordata > Mammalia > Rodentia > Muridae > Arvicanthis > Arvicanthis niloticus. The sequence continues at coordinate 39,532,342 of NC_047667.1, forward strand.
GGAGAGACCCATAAACCATGAAAGCCATTAAAACTGACCATTGGGAGTTACAAATATATTGCCATCACTGACAGCTGGAACTCACTACTTCTGAGGGCAGCCTAAGAAAGTCGATTAAACACAGCTTAGAGCTGTTTGTCCATCAGCTCCCAACCCTTCCCATGCAAGACAGCATTTGGGCTGCTGGCACCCACACATGGCTGGGTTGCCTCATTCCTTGATGTATATGAAAGATAGCTAGACTTAGACCTGCAGCTCTGCAATTCCCCCAGGCAGAGAGCAACAGGAAGCCACCAAAGTGTGTGTGTGTGTGTGTGTGTGTGTGTGTGTGTACAGAGCCCTCCTTTCCTTGGAAACAGGAACTCACTGAAATTCATCTGTTCACCCTAATCAAGCAGAGCCACATTAATGTCAAAACGGGAGAAGAATAATGTAAGTCGGAGGCTCACTAATGGGAGCTTGGCCTTGTACATTACTGTGCAGAGAGAGGACAGAGTCTCTAAAGGTTGTTCAATGGACAAAGGTTAAAAAACAGCCAGCAAGCAAAACAAACTTTTGGTGTCTTCAGCAAATTCCTTTATATGACTGTCCATTCATTTGGCAGGAGGTCAGCCATGCAATTGGAGCGTAACAGCAGATAGATTGATGCTCATTGTATTCACATTAGAGAGGGGATATTCCTGGTGTATACATAGTAATGAGGGAAACGCCTGGTATATTTGTATTAGAAGAGGATACGCCTGGTATGTGCACATAGAAGATATGCATGTTATTTGCATATTAGAAGGGATTATGCCTTATATATGTATATTAGAAGGGAATATGCCTGGTGTGTGCATATTAGGAGATATGTGGCATATGCATATTAGAAGGGATTATGCCTGATATATGTATATTAGAAGAGGATATGCCTGGTGTGGGTTTTAAAGGAAGAAAACTCTTAAGTCTGTGTCAGAAGACTGTTGTGAATACACTGTTTTCAGTTCTTCAGGATGTTTTGATAAGAGAATGGAGAGGAGGGGGATGGAGATGAAGAATTAGAAGGAAGGAAGAGGGAGAAATTTCTCTCTTATACAGGTAGCAGAAGAATGTTAGTCATGCTGTAGGAAATTATGTGGCCAAAATGATTAATGTCTGAAGAACCCTGCCCAAACCAGGGCTACAGGGTCAGCCTTTTAATCACTCACTATAACCACTAAGTGAATCCTCAGAGAAATGGCTCTGGATAAATGAATATGAAGGTGGGGTCATGGGATCTGTAAAGAACAATTAAGAGGACGCTTTCACTGTTACCATTATCTAAGGTCTAAAGTCCTTGAGAGGAGAGATGTCTCTGTGTATGCAAAGAAAACTGTCTTCATTAAAAGGAGCTCTCTGGTAGGAGGGAGTCTGAATTAACCTCATGCATTCATTCATTCATTCATTCAACCACAGTGGTCACTGTTTGAGATGTTGGGACATTAAAGTTGTGGTTGTTCGTCTTGATTCCATCTTAATTGCATCTTGAGTCAACTAGAAGACATGCCTCTGGATAGGTCTGTGAAGATATTTCCAGGAAAGGTTAAATGAGAGAAAAGGACTGTTTCCATAAAACGGCTGCCAGTGGTGGCCCAGGGTCTGAGGGAAAACAGTGTTTGTTTGGTTTTTTTTCTTGTCCACTTCTCATCAATACTGGTGAGAGCAGATACTCTGTTGCTTCTGTTGATATCCTACTCCTTCCAACATGGACTGAAGACCAGCAGCTCTCCAGGAATCCTCCAGGGACCAGGAATGTGGAACTGATAGATTGTTCTTACAGTTTGTCTCCTAAATATGACTTCTGAGCATGGTCCCCGATGTAAGAAAGGATGCCAGTTATCTATCTGCCTGGTGAAGAATGTTCCAGATACTTACATGGAGAAAAATGACTAATAATCTCAAATGCAGCAAAGAGAACAATGTCAAAAAAAAAAAAAAAAAAAAAAAAAAAAAAAAAAAAAAGCTGGAGAGGACCTGTTGGAGACAAAGATCAGAAGTGACAAAGATCACAGGATCGGAGAACCTCCAAAGCACACAGGGCTTACAATTTTTTTTAAAAAGAAAAGGAATGCTTGGAGCCATTGCAAGACTTTTCATTGCATTCCAAAAGATGGACCCAAGGCAGTGGCGTTGGAGGAACAAAGTCACTGATCTGCTTCAACAGTCCTGGTGTGATAGCGAAGGTGTGGTCTGGACTTCAATAGCTGTGGAGATGATGAAGTATTGAATGAGGACTTACGTGTATAGTGGGGCCACAAGACTTAGTCATAAGCACATAGGATAAGGAAAGGGAGTATGAAGAATGGACAGACAGCTTGACCCAGATAACCAGAAAGGAGGCTCAGTTTACTGGCACTTAAGGGTAGCAGTTTGGGTGGAAGGAATCACACCTTGGGTTTCAATCCTGATAGGTTTTTGTGTCTCTTAGATGGAGCTGTGGTCTGAATGTTTGTGCTCTCCCAAATCCATACATTGAAAGCTAATTGTTAATGCAATGCTGCTTAAAAGCAGAGCTTTTGGTGGGAGTGGTTAGGTCATGCGATAATACACTTAAACCCTGGGAGATCACACTCAACCCAGATCTACATCCCAGCAATTCATGAGGGCTGCACTTTCATGAATGCGATTGATGCCTTCATAAAAAAGGAGCCCAAGAGAACTATCTCAGCCCTTTCACAATGTGAGGGACACAGAAGTAAAAAACGGTGGTCACCACTAGATCTGTTGGTGACTTTATCATGCACTTTCTTGACTATAGAATCATAACCAATAAATTTCTGTTATATATAGAATTTTCAGCTGAAGACATTTTGTTACAGTAGTATAATCAAACTGAGACAAAAACATTCAACAGGTATTATAATATAGGCAACTAAACTTGTGTGTGTGTGTGTGTGTGTGTGTGTGTGTGTAGTTCTAGGACAAAGTTCTGAATGGAAATGTGACTTAAGGAATTAAATTTAAAGCTATGTCAGTTAAACTAGGCAGCACTAGGAATAAATAATCCTAGCACTAGGGAGACAGAGACAGGCAAACCTCTGAGCTCAAGGCCAGTCTGGTCTACTGTGTGAGCTCCAGGACAGCCAGAGCTACACAGAGAAACCCTACCTCAAAAAACCAAAAAGGGAAGAAAAAGCTATGTCACTAGGAGTAATCACCAAGATTGATGTGGTTATGGACAAGAAGAGACCCACAGCTGTGCTTCCCTCAAATGCTTCTGACAGCCAAGGGGAAGGAAGAAGATGAACACTGGGTTTGGTATTAACAACCCTGGGATGCGATGACCTGACCACAGAGGAATAAAGGGACTGGGAAACCTGAAATATCATAAAAAGGAAGAAGATGAAGAATTTATGGGAAAGGAACTCTGAAGGAAAATAACATACATTATAGTAACTACATGCAGGATCCTTCACTTCCTTTGGTCCCAGTGTAATGAATTGACAAAAATAAGATCTCTCTCATGCGTTATGGAAATATTAGTTGTAGGGTTCTGCTTAGGATTCAGTGAGTTAGGCATGAGCTGTGTTGGTCTGGGGAGTTCTTCATAAATGCCTGCTGTGAACATTACATCATGGCCTTGTTTGAAAACGTGATGACTCTATACATGGTCATTTGATAAGAGCCAGTCACCTGTGGCAAGCTATGACATTATGCTGCCACAGGAGAGTGGGTTCTCTTCCAGTCCAGATGCTGTCCATGACTTCCTTGGTGTTTTCTCAATAAGAATCAATCTTATATTGGAGTGAAGTAGGTAAGAAACGGGCTTGGGAATGCATTTTCCTTACTGAATAGTCCTTTATTGATAACTATGGATTTGTAGGTGCATCGGGCTGTGTGATCTTAGACCTTTAATCTCAGGTTGGCTTGGCCTGAGATAGAACATTCTATTGGGAAACTGGCTTCTGAGATTGCTATGCCTGTCAAAGTAGCTGTTCCATGCAGCCTAGATGTCTTTACTTGGTTATTTTTGAAGTGTTTATGCTGATCTCTCTAACTAAAATTGCTGGCTGATTTGATTTCATCTGGACTCTATATTATACTGGGATGCTTAATTTACTTGACCGTTGCCAAAGTCAACCAGCTTTTTAGCATCATTTGTCCCCTCCACATCCATGATAAACACCCTTTCATGGAGTATGTTCCTGATAATTATTTAATTCCTGTCTATGATGCCCTGCAACCTTGAGCAGAACATCAAAACAATGAGAGGTTTTTTTTTTTTTTTTTTTTTTTTAAGTTAATCTTTATCATTTATTATCCCCTGGTTATGTTTCAAATTTAAAGGCTATATGGCCACAAGACTGGGATTCATGACACTCATAGAGAAAGAAGAGGCCAAGGGAAGATGATAGACACTAATTAATTGTTCTCTCAGTGTGCTTGATCTGTTTTCAAAGCACCAAGGCCAAGAAGGTAAGATGGAAGATGGAACTAGAGCAGATCTGCCGTTTCCAGGACAGCCAGAGACTATGAGCTCACACAGAGGTGGGAGTGGAAGCCTTGCCTCCCGCATCCTGCTTCTTCAAGTTTCACAGCAAGAGAGAAAGAGGGAGGGAGAGAAAGAGAGAGAGAGAGAGAGAGAGAGAGAGAGACAGAGACAGAGACAGAGACAGACAGAGAGAGACAGAGACAGAGACAGAGACAGAGACAGAGAGACAGAAACAGAGAGACGGAGAGACAGAGAGACAGAGACAGAGAGACACAGAGAGGGAGAAAGGGAGAGGAAGAGAGGAAGAAAGGGAGGGAAAGAGACTGACAGAGAGAGGTAGGCAGAGATAGAGAGACAGAAACACACAGAAAGAGGGAGAGAAACAAAGAAACACAGAGAGAGACAGAGAGGGACAGAGGGAGAGAGAAGAGGGAGAGACAGACAGACAAAGGATTGGTACACGATCTGGATCTACATTTCCTTTGTGCGTTCATTCATCAGATCACGGGTGTTGGGTGGTTCTACATCTGGAATATGAATACTGTAATGGCCCTGTGAACATTTACATACAAGGTTGCGGGGGGGGGGGGGTGTGCAAAGCAAGGCTTAAATGTGCCTGGGAGTAGAATCTCTGGTAACTCTTTGTAACACTGCGAGGAACCACAGACTCTTCTGAATTTGCTGCACTGTTTCTATTCATCCAACGACCTAAGCAGTTTTCAGTTTCTGCATGGCCTCATCAGCTGTGATTATTAGCCAGCCTTATTCAAGACATACTGTGTGTGACATTATTTCTCACTGTGGTCTTGATGTTAACTTTCCTAGAACTTGCACATTATTATCAGGTAGTAAGAGTCCTTTTTACCGTCTTGATAGTAACCCTTTGTTACGTAGGACCTGCAACTCTATTTCCCATTCTGTGGCTGGCTTTTCCAATTCTCATGGTATCACATGGTGTCTTCAAGATACTCTTACAAAATGCTGTAAGCTATGTAGCTTAGTAAGAAGAAAAGTTTATTCCTTGCAATATGGAGGCTGGAAGCTCAAGATGGAAGTATGCACAGATTCAGTGTCTGCTGAGGCATCCTCCAAGATGCCTTTTACAGCAACCTCACATTTGTTAAAAGCGCAAGTTATGGGCTGGAGAAATGACTCCACAATTAACAGCACTTGCTGCTTTTTCAGAGGACTCCAGTTCTGTTTGGAACATCCATCTCGGGTAGTTCACAACCACCCGCAACCCCAGCTCCAGGGAATCTGACATCCTCCTCTGGCCATTACAGGTACTGCACTCAGATGGCATACACTTACACATACACATATACATAAATACAAATAAAATACAATTTTAAAATAAGAGTAAGTTCTGTCTAGGCAGAAATATTGTTATGTTTATAAATTATCCATAGTACTCAGAGCAGTGTCTGGCTCAGAGAATGTAATCAATACATATTTTTATTCGAACAGAACGACACTTGTTACATAATATATAATTTTCTCTTAACCAAAAAAAAAAAAAAAAAAAAAAAAAAAAAAAAAAAAAAAAAACCCTAGAAATTCTATTTCTAAGCCTCAAAAACAACTGAAACACAGAAACAGGAACTGCTAAATGGCCTATTGTCTGAGAGGATCAGTAAGAGGCACTGCCAAGATAGTAAACTGGGAGACGGAAGGTTGGAGGTACCATTTACATCTCTAGAAGTGTCTCACAGAACAGAAAAAAAAATCTGGCAGTTTTTAAGGGCGGAGTACAAACAAGGAAAGAGCCTTACCTTTCTAAATGGACACAACACACACATACTTTGGGGTTGATCATAAAAATGAAGAAGATGGTAAATTGTTACTGTAGGCATTTGCATCAGAGAAAAATGTTAAGCTGTTTCTCTGGAGTATGCCATAGGAGTGGGTCTTCATTTTAAAAATATCTTCTAGAACTAAAATGAGTTTGTATTGTCCCGTGCCTATGCTTTAAAATACTTTAAACTTCAAACTAGGTTTCTCTAAGAAGAAAAGAATACACATTTAAGGACAAAAAAGAAAACTTGAAGTTTGCACGTGTATATACTGCCTACCAGCAAGGACCACCCAACATTCTGTAGACATTGTCTGAGGGTGAGTGTCAGAATCCACATTCACCAGATGGAGAGAAGCAGACAAAGGCAGAAGTGACTCGCCCATTTTCAGTGTGTCTGCAACCAAGCCAGTGAGAAAACCCAGACTTCCTGGATTCTGCATCCAAAGACAGATTTGGATGGATCTCTCCTTAGAAAAACCACCACATATTGCTATGACGATAACTTAGGAGGAGGTCCAAGCTAATAGACGGCACACTCTGTGTTTACAGCTCGAGAGTTTCTGCAGTTTTCCATCCAATAGTCTGGAGCCAACATGCACATTGCCTGTCAAGATACAGACCAGTGTGCCTCTGAGGCACCTGACTGGAATATCTATCAGCTGAGGATTGACGGCTGCAAGGCAGAAGGTGACAGCCGCTGTAACGGCCAGTGTTGATTTCCAGTCTCTTAACATAAGACCCACATCTTGCTGTATGTATAAATGCTTCTGCAGTTTTGTAGCTGCTTAAGAAACAATCTAGATTAACGATCTTGATAAATATTATTTGGCTTCATGTCTCTTATTAATTCAGGCTACTAGCAGAGGGAGAAAGCGGGAAAGGTGTATTTGCCTGATCTGGTGTCATTTTGAGCATTGGTTTTTTTAATTTTTTTAATGTAGATTTTAAAAATATTTATTTGTTTATATTTCCTGGCATTCTTAGTGGGAGGACTTGAGGGAGAAGAAGTCATCAAATAATCCCTCTAGTTTGATCAATAGTCTTCCCCCACTTTTCTCTCCTGCTTCCCCAAACCCACATAGACAATCTGAGAACAAGTCTCGACTAGACTGTACTGGCTCCAGTGGTCAAAGTTAGTGCTGGAGCAAACCACAGACACTCTATGGAAAGTGAGCATTGGACCAAAGCTGCCGCTCGGCTTCCAACAGAATCTGGGAGAGAATTCTGAGAGCACAGTCTGGTGTTTTGAGTGAAAGAGGAGACAGATGGAGAGGCCATTAAGGGCCATGCTTTTGTGTGTGGACTGAGAAACAGAAATGACAAAGACAACAGATAGAGAAACAGTTATGAGAGAGGAACAGGGTAACTGAATTATCAGTGCGTGTGCGTGCGTGCGTGCGTGCGTGCGTGCGTGCGTGTGTGTGTGTGTGTGTGTGTGTTTCAATGGACAAAGGTGCACACATGTATGAGGGTACACATGCATGTGACTGGCCAGAGGCCAGAGGTTGAGGTTGGAGTCTTCCTCAGCCATTTTCCACCATATTAAGGCAGAGTCTTTTACTTAAGTACAGAGCTTTGCAATTCAGCTATTCTTGCTAGCTGGCTTGCTCCACAATCTCCTGTCTCTGCCTCCTGAACATTGAGATTACAAGCAGCTGCTTACCCAGTATTTATGTGGGTATACGGATCTGAACCCTGGTCCTCATGCTTGCATGGCAGCCACTTTATCCACTGAGTCACCTCCCTAGCTCCTAACCATAGTTTTTATTGTGACAAAAGTGACACTTGCCATTGTCACCATTCTGTGTACATCATTTAGTGAATTAATTACACACACATAGTTGTGCAACTGTTACATCTGTGTGTCTTTAGACCTTGGTTTCATAAGTTACATGCATGAAACAGTAACTCTGCATCTCTCAGCCCCCTAATTCCTGGGTAGTTACTGTTCTCTAGATTTGACTAGTGTAGGAATTAATCGGATTAGCAGAGGACTGCTGGGAGTTATATCCAGTAGCAATGTGTTGCTTCCCAGATCCAAAATCGCTCTGCAGTCTGTGCTCTGCATAATGGAGAGAGCTCCATTAAGCCTCCTTCCTTCAGAGTGTAACATGGTGAGCTTTCCCATCGAAAGGCGCTGGAGGGATACTGCAAACAAAAAGGCTCTCCTGCTTCTAGTGTCAATGGTATGGATGTGGGAAGATAAGGGGTGCTCTGACCCAGGCACAGGGCCAGAGATTACAGCTCCTTGTTGACACTGAAGCCCTGGCCTGGTCTGTTGATCCCCTTCGCAGAGCCTTTGTGTTCCAACCCTCCTCTCTGCAGTAGCATTCCTCCATATTCTGTGTGCCACATGCCAAACTCCCAGCTCAGGTCTGTATCCTACCTGTCCTCCCGAGGGCTGCTTTTTGCTTCACACAGTGACTTCAGATCAGCTGTGGCTTGCTTGCAAGGGGCAAGCAAGCCCCTTGGACACCCAGGGACTTCGTTCCAGCTAGAGAGATGGGATTTTGCTTTTGTTTGTGTTTCCTTGAGCATACTCCCAAGGGTACCATGTAGTGAACCCTTATATGACACTTTATCGTTGTCATAGTTTGACAAACATTTGGTCACACCTTCTGTGTTGACTATTCCTGGTTGTCAACTTGTCTACATCTAGAATTAACTAAAACCCAAGCCATTAGTTACACCCATATGAGAATTTTTTCTTGACTAAAGGGATTATTATTATTAATTATTATTATTATTAAATTAACTGAAGTGGGAAGATCTTTTGAGGTGGGAAGATCCGCCTTTAATCTGGTCTATGCCTTCTGCTGACAGCCTGTAAAACGGACACAGAAAAAAGAAAAAAAAATTTTTTTGTTACTTGAAATTGAGAGGAGTATCATTAATAAATGAATATTTTTCTTCATTCTCTTAAACTTATGGTTGTCCTATACTTTATGGCTAGTGTCCACTTATAAGTGTGTACATACCAAAAGGAAGTGACCTTAGCTGCAGGGGATATAGAGACTGAAGTGGCTACCTCCTGTAGCCAGGCAAGATGTCCAGCCCCTGCATGCTCTTTGGTTGGTGGTTCAGTCTTTGTAAGCCCCCACTGGTTCAAGTTAGTTGACTCTATGGGTCACCTTGTGATGTCCTTGACCCCTCCAGCTTGCTCAATCCTATTCGCCTGCACCTACTCTTCTCCAAGACTTTCCCTAGCTATGACTGATGTTTGGCTGCGGGTCTCTGCATCTGTTTCCATCCACTGCTGGGTGAAGCCTCTCAGGAGACAGTTATGCTACGTTCCTGTCTGCAAGCATAGCAGAGTATCATTAATAGTGTCAGGGGGTTGGCTCTCTCCCATAGGATTGGAGTTAAGTTGGGCCAGTTATTGGTTGGCCATTCTCTTAGTCTCTGCCCCCTCTTTATCCTGAGCACCTTGTAGGCAGGGCAAATTTTGGGTTGAAGATTTTGTGGGTAGATTGATGTCCCCTTTCTTCCAGTTGACATCTTGCCTGGCTACAGGAGGTAGCCACTTCAGTCTCTATATCCCCTGCAGCTAGGGTCACTTCCTTTTGGTATGTACACACTTATAAGTGGACACTAGCCATAAAGTATAGGACAACCATGCTACAATCCACAGAGCCAAAGAAACTAGGTAATAAGGAGGGCCCAAGGGAGGAGGTGTGAATCTCACCCAGAAGGGGAAACTAAAGTCATCAGAGGTGGATTGAGAGAGGGAACTGGGTGGGAGAGAGGGTGAGGGGTGTATGGGGATGAATATAGGTGTTGGGAAAGTGGGGGCATGGGAGGGCTGGGAGTGAAAATAGAAATTGGTGAGGGGCATCTCTGGGGCTAGCTGGACACCCTCCTTTATCTAGAAGTGAAAAACTAGAAAATGTATGGGCTTTAGAAAGAGCAGCAGCTCCACCCATAGCAGCTCTGCCATGCAGAATGATCATTAAATTGGGTTCAGATCAATCAGAGTGGATGGCAAAAAAAAAAAAAAAAAAAAAGAGTGTGTTGCTGGGACCACTCAGAACAGAGACCGGAGAGAACAGCAGAGACGCTTGCTGGCCACAGTGCTCCATCTGTGACTGTTCCAGCAGATGTCAGCGCTGCATCTGTGGGAACCCAAGTCTGAGATATTAGGAAGGATTGTGGGAGAATCCCCACTGCTCGGACCTCAGTCACATCTCCCCAGCAGATTGATGGCATGTGATGAGAACGAATAACTGGCAAGCAGGAAACATTCTGGAGTATTTCCAGTGATCCCTGCTCCTCTCCTAGTTTTACCTATGTCTACAGAGCAATACATGTTTTTCGGCTATTGGGGCCAAAGAACTGAGAGTCACGAATTTCCCATTCCATTTGCATTGTCAGAAACGCCTGGCCCACCTTCAGTCTAACCACTTTCCCTGCCCAGCCAACAACCCTTCTTGCCTGGATTCTGCCATCATCTCCTGATTGATGTCTTGTCCCTTTATGGTCTATCCTCAGACCGACAGAAGCCTGTGAGAGGCCTCTTTCAGAAGTACACCAAAAGCCAAAAGACTTACACCGGCCTTCAAGACCTTCTACCAGCAAGATGATGAACTTTTCTCTTCCTGCCTCGGGGCCTTTTCACAGGCTGGTGTTCTCAGAGAGTCTATTATCCCTCAGCCTAGTCAATTCCTATTCATTCTTCTGGTCTCATAATGGTAATTTCCTCAGGAAAGCCTTCCTTGAATCCCCACGCTCAAGTTCTCCAACAGTCTACCCTCTTTGTAAAAGACACTAACAGTGCAGTTTATCAGTTCATGTTTCTGTAACCACTAGTTTAAGGCCTCTTTTCCCTGTATACTGTATACCCAATAAGACCGTAAGCACCCAACGGGTCATTTGGCTCCGTCTGGCTTCAGGTTCAAGCAAACCCTTTGTACAGAGAGACTCATGGTGTCAAAAAGGAAGCAACATGAAGAAAAAGCTTCCACAGGATGTGTCAAGCCTTCCTGGAAAGGCTCGGCTATGAAGGTATTTTTATTCCTTTTTAAAGCCACAGGGTTTATAACCCCTCCCTCCCTGGGACGGTAGGCAGCCCATTAAGCAGGAGAACACAGTCAGAGAAGGTGTTTGCATTCTAAAGGGAGTCTTGAAGAAGAGAGACTCCTCCAGATCCTGCACCATAATGATTTGTGCGGCCGGGATTTGCAGCAGCCAGCAGCAATTAAGAGAAGAGATGGGTGCATCAGAGGGCAGGAGAAAGGTGCTGAGGAGGTCTAGGGAGGAGATTAGTCTTCTGCCTCTGGGAACCAATTAGCATAAACAGGAAGCTGAAACAAGGCTAACTTATAGCCACAGGCTTTCAGAAGAGCAGAAGTGTGTGGCCAGATAAACTGGGTCCCTCTTCTTGGAGTCTCCCATGCTGCAATAAATGCCTTGGCTATGTTGCCAAGAGCCCTTGGCCAGTTGGCAGGAATCAGCTCTTGTGGTAGAGTGGCCACCCTACATTCTTATTAGCTGCCAGTCTGGTGTCACACTCAGCTGCCAGCCTGGTGTCACACTCAGCTGCCAGCCTGGTGTCACACTCAGCTCCCAAGGCCACCACTTCTCCTGCAGTCATGTTCCCATGGGTCTGTGCAATGCTCATGTCTCTTCGGATGCTCTCTGATTCTGCTTTCTGAGCCGATAGATAGAGCCAAACTCACTGCTCTTGTGAGCTTCCCTGGGGCAGCGTTCCATTGGAATACGCTTCCATTTCCTATAGAATACAGCAGCATCACAGGAATGATAGTGTGCCCTATTCCCAGACTCCACTCACATTCAAGGACACTGTGCAGGGTCTGGGCAGCCAGAATACCCAGTCCTAACAAAATCCTGAGTGCTGCCTGGGTCTGCTTCTGCCCTCGGGGTGTCTAGACACCATTGTGCACCTGGCTAGACTGGAAGGAATGAAGGGGTGGGTGAGTTAGCAGGATCCTAGGCAGACACAGTGTGGGATATATAGCCTCTCCAGGAGATAGTTTTCAGTGAAACAGCTCTCTCTCTCTCTCTCTCTCTCTCTCTCTCTCTCTCTGTCTGTCTGTCTGTCTCTCTCTCTCCTGGGGGTAACCAGAGCTATATAAACCTTAGGAAGTGGGTAGGGATTTATGGGGTGAGTGTGCATCATTGGCTGGGGCTGAGGTGCTGCAAACGCTTTGTTTGCATGAGGAGAAATTTCAGGTGATTGATGCACATGTCCTTCTAGGGAGAGAGGAAGTTAAACCTGTTATCTGGCCACTAGGCTACGTGACCACTTCAAGGGTGGCAGAGGTGGGGGTCGTAAGGCTTATGTGCACTCTGGCACATTCAGGCCCAGATCAAGGAGGAAAACAGGCCTACTCCTGCTGGTCTCAGAATAAAATTTTTGGGGTTTGGACCCGTCCTGACCTCATTCCTGCTCCAGACTGGCTCCCCCAGCCGCATGGCTTTCCCGCCTCACACCTGATGTTTTGTTTCACTGCCCTCCTGCTAAGAGCTTTTCCTCAGATAACCTTTTTAAAACCTCACCCTCACCACCAATTGTATCAGTTTCCTCCACCCACAGACCCAGGGGCTTGGAGACCAGGTACCTTCACTCTCTCACATTCTCAGTAAAATCTCAGTAAAATGAGATTTTGACCTCTACTCTTTTCTGACTCGGAAGCTCATCCAAACCCATTTCACTTCCTCAAAGATATCCCCCTGGCACTGTTTATGAATGGTGGGAAGATTAAGAAACATGTTTCAGACCACCTGTTAGTCATCGGCAGAGTAGCCTTCCATCTAATCTCCCCGTTCTCTGACCCATGCTGTCGCCGTGCCATGCCATCGACTGACACTCCCCAGTTGCTTGTCAGCTAAAAGAAAACGTAGTAACAAATTTCCCCCAGACACAGAGGAAAACAGCGTGCCTCCTGGCTGTAAGATTTGGCTGGGTGACACAATGTATATTATCAGCCACCCTATGTCATTTAACCTGAAGTGAATGAAAAGCAGAAATTTTATTCTCGAGGAGGAAAGAGGAGTGAGCTGTGGGGACCAGACCACCCATCCCTCTAAAGTTATGTGACACTTGGTACCTTGGGAACATCCCCTTGGAGCTAGATCAATGGCTCATAGATACACACACATTTGTACCTTTCAACAAAGGTGTTCCAGGGTCAAATTAATAATATTTCAAGGATAAGGGTATGCTTTAGACCAGTTTCATTTTCCGTATTTCTTGCAAGGAGACAAAACAGCTTTTAGGCAAACCTGTAAACAAATCAGGTACAAATGTCATCGCCTTGTCCCACCTTAGCACCCAAAGTCAGCTCAATTGCTCTGACCCTGGTGTCCATCTGCCTACAACTGCCGGTGACAAAGACAGACACTGGAAAGGAAGTGTTATCTCCAAGATCTGAAGCCCCACCTCCCAGCCTTGCAATTGTGCTCTAGGCAGATGGCAGTAAATTAATATTATTAGAGATTTTTCATTTCATTTCATTTGCATGCCTTGCCAGGTGGCCGTTTGGATTATGACTGCCCTCCTCTGTAAACACTGCATCTCCGGTTCCGCAGCTCCTGATGCATAATGGCAGCTGGCCCCCGGTTATCTAGGCAACCATCCCATCCTGTTGTCCCTTCAGGAGCAGGGACAATTATTACAAGCCCTGGGAGCTTCACCAGTCCTAGTTTGCTTCCCCAAATTGCCCACACGTGAGCAAATAGCTCTGCCAACAAATATTCTTAGATCAGGAACTCCAACTGATAACCGTCCTAAGCCCCTAATGTAATCACTCATTTAAGCAATGAGCTTCAGGGTCGTGCTAGAAGCATTAAAAGTCTGTTGATGAGAAAGTGGGCTTCCCGTATATTGCCTGTACCGGAAAGTCAACTCTGGGTAAGTTGTAAATAAAGTGATGACAGTGAAAGGGTTAGCCAAAGAAAGGCATACGAAGAACCTGAGGTGGAGGGGAAACTGGCTAGAGGCTGAGGAGTCAAGACACAAGAAGAGGCAGGAAAAGCAGAGTTAAGTGTTCCAGACAAAACCGGACCCTGGGTCTCATCAACCCTGCCAAGGGTGAAGGCAGACTAGAAGCAAGAGTCTGCTGGGTTAGAGCAGGAAGAGCAGAGGCTAAGAGATGCCCTGCGGGGAGGAGCTGAAGGCCACGGGTGACCTCAGATGATAAAGTAATGCAGCGAATCGCGCCCCCTGGAGGACATAGTAAGAAGGCCAAGAAAAGACTGGAAATGGTGAAGAGTTAGCACTTGGAAGTGGAATTGGGAAAGGCCAGCGGAAATGAAAAGATTAGGTCAAGAAGAAAAGGATCATTTATGGTTTAGGATTCAGGAATCCATAGAGGAGGGAAAACGTGGAGAGCACAGGAGGCAGGACTGAGGTGAGAATCCTCTGACTAAGAGGGGCAGGGGCGGGGCCAGCACAAGAAGTTGCAGGCTAGGAAGTCAGAGGGAGGCACGGGAGTATAAGGGATGGTAGCTGTAAACACACTTTGAAAGCAGGTTTCCCTAGGGCCTGGGGTTCCTTTGGGGATCAGTGCAGACGCACATTAGCCATTAAATCATCTGGCTTCACAATTTATTAAAGGAGGGGCCTGCCAGCTTGAGAGAATAGGGAAGTGTCCAAAGACCATGATACCCGATAGCGCTCCCTAACGCCCCCGCACTGTGATGAGAAGAATAGACAATCACGATTAGAGGTCAGCAGAGCTGCCGTCCCTTCCTAATCGACACAAACCCTCGTAAACATTAGCGTGACTTGCTTCAGTGAACATTGGCCAAATATCCATAGGACGAAAGGGATCCTTTCCTCAGTGTAAACATTTCATCAGATCAATAAATCTATTTAGAAAAGGTGGCTGGAATATTCTGGGACTGTGCCCGCCTCTAAAAGATACATTTCCCATGTGCAGAAATGGAGAACTTCTTTCCAAAAAAACAAAACAACAACAACAAAAAAGCCAGATTAAAGAACTATGGAACAATGTTGATTGTGATTATTCTTTGGTGTTAGTGTAGTCCTTTTTCTTACCTAGTCACTGAACCGTAAAATCCCAACATCTTTTAGAGTGCTACCTCTGTGCTAATGACTAACAAACTGTCCCTGGGGTCAGCAATTCTCAGCGTGCACAAAACATTAACAAGGAAACCCCGGATAGCCCTTAGGTGATCCGGCTGCTGCTGAGGCCAGAGCAGTTCCAGGTAATCCACTCGTCAGACCAGCATCCCCCTAGTCCTCTGCTCACTGCGCCAGGCTCCTTGAGGCAAGCACATTTGCCAGGTTCCGGTACCTACTTCTGGGTTTTTCTAGGCTTGTTCTCAGTGAGCCTGTCCCCACCAGGAAATGTCTCTCTCGGTGGTTTGGGAAGAGGTACTGCCCATCGGGGTGGGGGGCAGAAAAGAGCCAGCCAAGGGCATCCATTTGGGAGGGGCGAGGACTTTCTTTTTGGTTTCTAAGACAGAGCATCTGGTTTCATTCTTCTTGACTTGGATGTTGGGGAGGGGAGCTGTAGAGAGAGTAGTGATGGAGGGGCAGCCGTCACCACAGCACTGAGGAACACCTGGATTCAGCACATGGAAAGTCAAGCCAAGCTTCACTGAGACTATGTAATCATGGGTCTGTTTAGAGGAAGGTTGGAAGGTTCCAGAACTGTAGGATAGTTCTCTCTGTGCCCAAAGCAGAGAAGAAAGAGAACATTGTTCTCCCTTCCCAAACAAAAACAACTCAAAAAGAAAAAGGAAAAGGAAAGGGAAAGGGAAAAGGGTGCAGTGTTACTTGTGGGCTTGTTGCAGGCTGGCTGCACAGAATAGGACTTGCCCTTTCCAATTTAAAAGTCAAGGTGTGATGGTTTTGTCAGTTCCTTGGTTTTGTTTTTGTGAAGGAAAAATACACAAAATCATGGTACAAACCTATGGTCATGAATTAACAAAATCAATTCCTTAAACATGGAATCCTTACATGGGGTTGGAAGTACCCCAGAAAATACCAGAAGAATGGGCAGTGCTTTAAAATGCCTGTTCCCAAGTCCCAGGACAACTTGGGAACAGGCATCTTCAAGAGTTCAGAAGTTTTCAAAGAGAGTTTCAGTTTGCCGTCTTAAAGCTATGTTTGGTGGTACCTCATATATACAATATGCACACACACAGTTGTAGTGAGAGTTTTGGTTTCTTTAAAAGCCCATTACATTATATAATATGTTTTTGTTTTAATCCCGGGTGTGGGATATGGGGCTGCTTCAGTTTGTCCACAGCCATTAACTACAATTGTTTCATGTTCTAGGAGCGGCATGATTTTTGCCAGCTGCAGATAGCTTAATTCTGAGGACTCTGGAGAAGGAATAAATGCCAGAGCCCCAAGAAGGCCTGTGATGGCTGCTGCTGCCCCTGCTGCTGCCCCTGCTGCTGCCCCTGCTGCTGCCCCTGCTGCTGCCCCTGCTGCTGCCCCTGCTGCTGCCCCTGCTGCTGCTGCTTCCTCCTGATGCTACATTTGCTATTGCTGGTTTGCTGGATTGCTGGATATTCTGAGGACAAAGATCAGACTTGCCCCCAAGGAACCCAGTGACCCTAATCAGCAGGAAGTAGCCTACAGAGGTCTACTTCCTCTTTCCCCCTCTTCTCTCCTGCCCAGTGCTGGGGGTGGATGGGATTAGGGTGGAATGAAGGAAGAAATAGAGACAGAAGTAGAAGAACACAATAAAATAATAAGACAAACACGTCAACATACAGTTTAGCTGCATGATGAGTGTATCATAAATATAGTGTTATAGTCCCACAGGCTCACCCATCCTAAAAACTACCTGAACATCCACTTTTTTACTCTGAGCACCACCTGTTTCCAGCTTTCCTGTTTGCTTTGTGAGCACGTTAATGCTAAGCAAAGCTACTTGGCTCATCAGGCTAATGCCGACAGAGATAGATTTGACATATAAATGCATTTTCATCTGCTGAAAGCTTAAAAAACAGCAGGGTGCATTTTATACAAAGTAAGGTTTGGAAGGAATTTGAATACAGAAAAGCCAAGGGACAGGGGACAAGATCAGTGCCAGGGTACTGGAACTATGGAGGAGCTGGCTTCAGTCCACGCCATAACGTGTGAATTTCATTTTAGCAAAATGTTATACCACATTCTATTAATGTTAGAATCCTTAATTTTACTAATTTTATGACTTTGATATTTAAGTCATAGATTTGTTAGTCCTATATAAGCTCTAAGATAATATAAGTTAGTGCCTGGTTTATAGTATGCAAATTTAAATAACATTAGTAAAAATACCTGAAGGCTAAGGTAGATGTCTCCTAAACTGTTAGTGTGTTTTGATTTAGGAAAGCTAGCAACTCCCCTGGTGTAGAAGGAGGAAGCCCTGGCTGGAAAGGTCTCTCTCCTGGATGAGAACTTGTGGCCTCAGACTCCTAAGAACATTCCAAAAGTGAGGCTTTACTAGAAGAGAGGGTGCAAAAAAAGAGCATAGGTTTCTGAGAGCGTTCCCTCTTTTTCCAATTTTCTCTCAGCTGAACATCTTGACTGCAGAGACTTTATCTCCTGTTGCTTCAGATTTACTACATAAAACTATTATCCTGTGTAGAGGTACAGTTATAAACAGAGTGCACACAGTCCCTGACCCCACAAAGTGGAGTGCCCACTGTATTTAAATTCTTAACTTTCTCATCTTATCCTTTCCCACAGGCTCAAGTCTCCAGAGTCATGCACCAAATTCCTACCCTATTTTTTCAAAGAAACATATTTCTTTTTTTTTTAATTTATTTAACCATAGACATACAAGAGGATACATTCTAACTGTGCCTGGAGGACTCCCCTGACTTCTATCTCAGTGCTGTTCTGATTCTAGGGCAGGTATTACACAAAGCAAAGACTTTGAAGCTAGGAAGCCAGCATGTGGTGATTTGAACGAGAATGACCCCCATAGGGTCATATCTGAACATAGTTCCCAGTTGGTTGAACTGTATGTCAACTGTTTGTCAACAAGTGACACTGGGGGAAAGCTTCAAGGTTTGAAAAGACACAGACCATTCCCAGTGTGCTCTCTCTGCCTCCTACGTGTGACTAAAGATGTGAACTCTCAGCTGTTCTTGCTGCCATGATTTTACTCTGCCATCATGGACTCTGATCTTCTGAAACTGTAAACCCAGTTAAATGTTCTGTAAGTCACTCTGCTCATGATGTTTTGTCAGAACAACAGAAAAGCAACTCAGGGACACAGTCACTGAAGCCAGCTCTTTGGAAGTAAAACTTGAGGCAGGGGTGGGTTTTTTATTTTGTTTTCCTTATGGACACATGATTTAGCTTATAAAGAAAGAAGGAGAGGAAGAAAATGATATGGAGAGGTAGAACAAGTGTCGGGAAAATGTTCATATTTAAGAGGATTTGAGCAGAAATAATGCCACAGATTCATATTCTCTCTCTCTCTCTCTCTCTCTCTCTCTCTCTCTCTCTCTCTCTCTCTCTCTCTCTCTCCCTCCCTGTTTCTGTGAGTGTGGGTAGTGTCATATCCAGAAAAGCAGAAGCCAAGAGCTATTCACCCACACTCAAGAGCCTTGAGTTGGCCACCAAACCAACTACAACACAGAAGCTTAAGTGCAGACTTCACTTTTCATGGAGCAAGAAGCTGCTGTGTCAGATGACTGCCCAAGGCATTCAGAACAGTCACTGTCCCCTCCTCCTTCCAGCACCACTGGAAGACACTCATAGCAGCTCATCCTAGGTAGAAAATCGACATGATTAGTACTTCTGGTGGGCAGGAAGGTAAATCCATCTCTGAAAGCCAGTCTGCCACACCTTATGACCGTCTTCCCATACCTATACCATATACCTCTATATACCATATATACCTATACCTCTATATCCATAGCTATATAGAGGAATCCATCCTCTACCTAGTTGTCTGGTCACCCAGCTCTTTTGATACTGTTTGAATATAACCTGAGTTCTAGGCCAGAAACCTGACTCCAGGGGCTCAAGCAAGCCAGTTCCAGCCTCTCACCCGGAACAAAACAAAACGTAATTGTAAAAGGCAAGAAAGAGTCAAATGAGCATTTGAGGAAGAAGGACAGTGGGAACTTGGCCCCCTCTTAGGGGTACTTGGCCCCCCTCTTAGGGTTACTGTCTGAGTTTTCGGTTTAAATAGAGGGAAAACTGGAGCCGGAGCTGAGAGGGCACATTCAAAACAGTCTTGGAGAAAGAGTCTGGTTGATTACTATCTCAGTTCTGACTCTGCAAAGTGACACGGGAGAAGACCTGTTGCCTACAGGACAATCCATTCCCACTAGATAACTATCTGATTGGTGGTGATTTCGTCGTGTGTTGATCTGTCTGTGGGGTACTGGGAATCCAGAAGTGCCTAAAAAACTCTAGTCATTGATCTAAAACCTACACTTACTGTGGATTCTGGGAGCCCTGGCTTCTGGAGGGAAAAAAAAGGAAAGATCTAGAATGTGAATGGATTGAACCTACCATTGCTAGTTTTCCTGATAGAGGAAAGAGCCAAAATTCTTCACTAATAGCCCCAGGAAGTGGAAACTTCTACCCATTAAGGGCAAGGAAATGAATTCCTCCAGCAAGTTCTAGCTGCAGTCAAATGACCTCCACTGAACCTTATGGAAGGCTGGATCCCAGCCCTGCTGATACCTGGTTTTAGCTTTTGAGATCCATGCCAGGCTTCTAACCTATAGAACTAAAATAGTACATAAGTTACTTAGCTCCTATATTTGTGGTCATTTGTCACAACAACAATGCACAAGCAATATAGGAGTTTTGGTCAGAACAGTTTGGGAAATGATGCTTTAGATTGTCAGTCATGTGGTCACAAGAGTCACAGAAGAGCAAAGCCAATAATAGAGCCTGACGTGAAACAGAGAGCAGACAACTTGTTCACAAGGAAAGGAAAAGCTGAAGCCGTGGTGATCCATGACTCTGCATCCAACCGTGTCACATGCTGTGTGCAAATAGAACCGCCGCAGACCCGTGCATCCAACTCTGTTGTCATAGTTACTCTCGGAAGAAAAAGATGCCCTGACAAAGACCAGATTGGCTGTTTTAAGTGGTGAGAAGGTACCCTGAGGGTGGACAGATGTTTCCACATTCATGTCAGAGATGTTTTATGAAATTAGTATTCAGTCAGATCTGCCTCAAATGGAATCATGGTCATTAGCACTCAGAAAACAGGTTGTCCGTATTAATGATGGTTACCTTTTAAAGAGGACTTGTTCTCCTACTGCAGGACCTTGCGAAAGAAGGACCAATGACAACAAAGCTTTGAAATTAATAATGTCCCAAATTGTGCTAATTACTGGCCACTTCTCCCAACCCATTTCCTATCCTCCAACTTAATCTTTCCCTCTATTCTCGACACACTAGGATGTTTGTCATGGCCCCTTAGAGGGATAAAGGGCCATCTTTATCCCTCAGCCCCAGACTCCTTCCTCCAGATGCTTGCCTTCACTTCCTCCAGATGTTTACTTGATCAACTCTTTCTCTCCATTCAAGTCTCTGCCACTGTCCCCACTTCAGACAGGCCTTCCCAGGGTACTTGGTTTAAAATAGATGCCTCTACCCTAAATGGCTAGCCCCCTTGTTGGACTTTAACATTTATTTCTTTACACAGCTTCATTTTTCCTCCCACCAGAATGTACCCTGAATAGGGACCAAGATCCAGTCTCTGGCCCACTGCTGTATCTGTAGCTTCCAGTGCATAATAGAATTTTTGTTCACTGTTGCTCGGTCACCCCTCTGCCACTCAAATACTGGCTGCCTTTTCACCCCAATGTCTTCCAAATCTAAGTTCTTCCCGTAGTCCAATACAACTAGCATGACAGATTATTTTTCAACGATGGCCGTCAGGATAAATACTACATGTCCCTGCAGACTTGTGCTGCCACAACTCCGTTTGACAAATATATCTGTGTTCTCTCTTACTCATCTACACTGTCCTGGAAATACAGTGGTTCTTTTCTGTGATGCAGTGTACTTCTAAGGTGATAAAGCAGCTGGCCTGGTTTCTTGGGTCTTTTACTTTGATGACACAGACTTCATGTTGTGTGGAAGCCTACACCATAGGAAAGGCCATCAGTAGCTAATCCAGAAAAATAGACCACATCGAGGTCTCCATCGACAGCCAGCACCAGATTCCTTATGTGTGAGGTTGTCGGTGACATGACAGCTCCATTTATTTTCTGTCTAGGGTCAAAGAAGACAACCCAGTATAACTATCAGCAAACCAGTCAGTTCCCCAAGTCTATGGGAGGCTATACTACTGCAGGCCACAATGCAGTATAGGAATATGTCACCGAAGTGGGTTATTGACTACTAAAAGAACTGCACGTCATTCCTATTGTATACCATTTATATTCTTCAGCGTCAGAGCTCAAGGACTCAGGTTCCAACATCCCAAGTCATTGCTATGATAAAATATCCTGACAAAAGCAACTTAGGGAACAAAGGGTTTACTCCTGATTACAGTTCAAGTACACCATCATTGCAGGGACGCCACACAGCTGGAGCTGCAGACATCTGGTCCATCTGGTCGCACTGCATCAGTAGTCAAGAGATAGGAATGCATTCTTGTAGCAAGCCCCTCCCTTTCCTTTTCATCCTGTCCAGGACCCAAGCCCATGAAATGGTGCCCTTGACATTCAGGGTGGATTTTCCCATCTCAGTGAACTGAACTGGGAAAATTCTTAGGTATGTGCACAAGCCAGCCTAAACTAAAACAGTCCTTCCTTGAGGTTCCTTTTCTGGTTGATTCCAGATCCTGCCAAGTTGACAACTGAAATCAACCTTCACAGAAAGCATGTACACATCTTTTCAAACCTTTGTCTTAGGGCACATTAATGAAAACTGATAGGAACTTTCAAACCTTTGTCTTAGGGCACGTTAATGAAAACTGATAGTTAGGAACTTTCAAACCTTTGTCTTAGGGCACATTAATGAAAACTGATAGTTAGGAACTGAGCCGGAGAAATTTTTTAATGTGTCTTGAAATTTTCCTGTAATAACAACTTTGTCTAGGGTTTTCCTCCATTTTGCCCCTGTTGAGATTAAAAAGCCACCCAGGGGAGCTGGACCAAGGAACCTTACTCTGATATTGTTCTTTTGAGCTCAAGCCTGGTGACGGTTCCCTTCCTAAGCAGCCCTTGCCAACTATAAACCAGATTCTGTCACCTTCTAATCAAATCTGCCTCTGCTGTTGTAATACCTTCTCAGAAGACATCTCAACTAGTTGGTCCCACTGGCCACACGACCTCACTGTGCTACCGCTGGTACCAGTCGGGAAGGCCATCTGGAGGAGTCAGCAGATTTTCATAGAAATAGCACAGTGATAAAGAAGAACCAATGGGAAGAACCCTCCAAATGTACCTAAACAATGAGTCTGGAAAATACCTGGAGACCAAAATGGGTATAGATAGAGTGTCTACAGCTGGCAACAAGAAACCAGAGACCCAGGCATGCGGCAAATACAGAAAATGGTTAGTCCAACGCTGATCAGAAAGATTGTGATGGCTTTACACAGACCTGGGTTTGAGTTCTGAATCGTCCACCAATCAGCAGCACGCTCCTGGGCAAGTCCCTGACCCTGTCCCTGAGACCAGTTCCTTTATCTGTGAAACTGAGCCATACCATCACCCTCAGCAAGATGTCATATGGAAAAATGACCAGATGAGTGACACTAGGCACTAGTACAGGGAGGTCTTCAAGAAAATGGAGCCTGAGATCCAGGGAGGATGTGCTGGGAGTAGCTACAGCTGCAAGCGCCTGCGCTGGTTTCAGAGGTGGAGCATGGAGCCTCAGAGCACTGGGGCTTCTGCGCTTCTTTTCCCACACTCCCACAAGAACCATCAACAGCTCCTCTCCAGCTGCCCATCTTGGGTGACTTTTGAGCCACTATAACTGTGGGCCCTTGGGACAAACACCCTGGGAAAAAGTCTACCCCCATCTCTTCCCATATCTCATTTGAAGTCTGGCAGAAAGGCTAACACGAAACACAACAGAAGCCAGAAAGTCCACTTAATGCCCTTGGTTTCCCACGAGCTAGTGGTAGAGCACTCTCATTTGCACGGAGCGTCAAGTATTAAAATAGGCCGTTGGAAATATTCCTGGCAGACGGTGCTAAATATAGAGCCAGTGACAGATTGGCCCCACCGAGAGGATCCTCTCCTGCTTGTTAAGAGTTCTGCAGAGCCAAGAAGCCTTTCTTCTAGCTTCTCCTTCCCAGAAGATTATGGCAATGGCCCAAGCCCAAGGATCTCACCATGCTAGACATCCGACAAGATTGAGAGGAGAGAGTTACACCTGAGGATGAGCCCCACAGCATCCTGCTGGTGCATCTCCCACACTCCAATTGCTGAGGGTGAAATAGAAAGTTCTCATAAACTGAATTCTATTAATTGGTGCCTCTAGAGTATTAACTGTCCTTCCAAAGACTCTCTTAAATGAACAGAAATCTACCAGATAGAAATGGAGGTAGGCTGCCCAGTGGGTAAAGGGGAAGGTTGCATGGTCAGGGTGAGATGAGTCCTTCTCTTGCCTTATCCTAGCTATATGAGCTTGGCAAGGTTGCTTAACAATTGAGTGCCTCAGTTTCTTTCATCTGCAGAGTGGGTATAATAGTGGAACCTACTTACTATGAAGGTGAAATAGTGTAATGTAGACTACATCTGGTATAAAATACCCTTTGGTAGCTATTTTATACAATGGACCAATAAGAGAGAGAAAGAGCCCAAATGACTGAAAGATGCCTGACTCAGAGGGATAGTTTGGAAAAGAATAAAATTAATGTTAAAAATATAGTCCAGAGCTAATGAGATGACTGGGTGAATATAGGTGCAGAACATGTAAGACTGACAACCTGAGTTTAATTCCCCAGAACCCATGGTCAAAAGAGGGAACAGATTATGAAAGGTCATCCTTTGACCTGCACATACGCACCACAGCACATAAACACACAAAATAAGAGTTAAAAATAAATTAAAAATATAATCAAGATGTAAGTCTCTAATAGTTTCTCTCTATGTGGAGATTAAAATGGCTAGCACCACACAGACTCATGGGGAGCTGCCCACACAGTTGGTAGAACACTGAAATGTAAAAGATGGCTTCCGCTGGTGGAAGATATTCTAGGGACTCAGACCATCTTTTAAAAAGTATTGGTTTATTGTATTACTTAGTTTGTGGTACTGGTGATTGAGTTCAGGGCCTTGCACACACAAGGCAAACATTTTACCACTGAGTTAAGTTCCCAGCTCTTTCTGCTTTATCATTGGATCTCATGAGAAAGTCTCAAGAAGTTGTTCAAGCTGGCCTCAAGTTTCTAATAGGGTAACCCTATGCTTTAATTCTGTTTATGCTGCAGGCCATGTGCCTTCAGTTTAACATTCACTGTTTGCTTCTGTCTCTTTTTATTGTCTGCAAATTTTGGCATTATGATTTCTGAGTGCTTGTCTTGTGCTCTGTGTTGTGGAAGAACCATGTCCTTGAGACTTCCATGAATTAGCTGAGTGGTGGTGGAGCACACCTTTAATCCCAACACTTGGGAAAGCTACAATATTTCTGACAACTTAAGCCTGTCTTTAGAGTCAGAGGAGCTTTTCCCACAGAATTTCTCCAATAGGAGATTACACTAAGAACAACATTTCCACAAGTATTGTGCACTATGTTCAGGACTCTGGCCCCAAATAACAGACTAGCGTGTCTTTACTATCTACAATCTCCTATGTATTCACAATCCAGTTGAGGCCAGGCCAGCTGCCTTTATACACAAGCCCCAATATATCAGAAGTTTCATTTGGGCTTCACACAGATACTAGAATATGAAGGGGTGGGATGGTTTGCCTCTGCTTGACACTGTGATCCAATGCCAGAGGCTTCTAGGGTTGCCTGGGTGACATCATCATCCAGAAGCTGCTGGAGAAGGTACATGAAGAACAAAGGCCAAGCCTAATGTAATGCACACCACTTCCACTTGCATGGCACTGGCTAGAGCTGCATAATATGACGATATATAACACAAAGGAGATCAGATGTATAGTTTCTCTAGACATCCAGGCAGAGGAGGGAAAAATAGGAATTCTGTTGCTCAGGTTAGATCTTTCCACATTCTTTTCTTGAACTGCTAAGTCAAGGAACCAAAAGATATTCTGAAGAGGCACTTTGGAGAAATCCTAAAGATTTTCAAATTTCCTGTGCTATTTTTGAATTGCTAGTACTTATCCATAATCTATATCTCTTCTTATATTAGAAAAACCAAATATCTCGGCTTTCCTCCATTAGGAATTAGACTGATCTATATCCTCACTACCTAAGTTGGCTTGGCATACACGGAGTATCTCTTTTTGGGAAAAAAACAAACACTAATTATCATTTGAAAGAAAATCATTTCAAGGTAAGACTTGGGGGTTTGTCCTTTATGTCCACACTGGAATTTTAATATAAAACATTTCCAATGCTACTCAAACTTGTTTTTATCAACAGGCTGCAAAGAAGCTTTGTAGACAAAGGGGAAGGAAAATGCCTCCGTTTCTGAAAGAACCAGCTCTCCGATGATGTGGAATAGCTCCCCAGAGTCTCAAGTGGGAAACATCATGGACTTTCCTTGTTCCTACTGGAGCAAGTGGTGTGCACCGATGCAATAATGCTTGTATGTTTACAGCAGTCTTTTACTTTTATGATCATTTCAAGGACATTAACATTTTCAGCAGTATTAGTAGGTGTAAATCATATGGCTAAAGTATTAAAACCCAAACCAAAAACACCGTTATGGCTGAATGTTGCAATAGTATTGTTGATTGTACACCCTTCTGCTATGGTAAGACACGATGATAATAAAATTTAGTATTCACTGTTTCTCATGAATACTTCAAAATGTTTACCCCATGCACACTTCTGATACTTCTTAACACTTTGTTGCATTATTTTTTCACTGCATGTTTTTACATAGACTATTAGATTTTTTTTTTGCTGTAAATCAGAACAAGATGGAAGAATTGTTATAAAATAGATATATTCCTTTTACTTACTGATTATAAAGAATTACATTGGAAAATGGTTTAAGTACGAGATTGTCCCCACAGGCTCGTGTGTTAGAGCCTACAGTATTGGCTGGTGGTGTTGGTTTGGGAGGTTCTGGGAATTTTAGGGAGATGAACTGACTGGATGAAGAGATCACTAGTCTTGGGTCTTAGCAACATTTGATCTATGGCCTCTTCCTGTCCTGCTCATGGCTTCCTGTTACCACCATGATGGGTATTTTCATCATAGTTATACAAAAGGTAACAAACACAGTGGTATGAGCAGGGATAGTGGGCATTTTTGTGCACACCAGAATTTGAGTCCATGTCTCATTTTATTCATTTCCCAGTGCCCAACATGGAATAACTACTTCATAGATACATGATGGGTAGATAAAGGGCAAAGGAATCAAATAAAATAATGTGCTTATAAATAAATCTGCTACTGATACTAAAAGAACTGAAATTTTTTAAAGATGTTCAAAATGTTCATTGTTCTGTTTCACCAACATTTAATGTCCAAATTGGTATGAGAATGCAGAGTTGTATGTGAACAATGAAGCCATTTGTGTCAAATTTGCATGGTAACATCAGACTGAGGTAAAATACTTTTTATAAGAACACAGAGTACTGTTATTGATGTTCTAGTTATTCGAGATCTGAGAATCATTTATCTAGTGTTAATATCATTTAACTCTTGATAATTCATTATTAAATCCAAGGTACTTTACTACTCTTCCTTCCAAAGCAAGGACAACTGCAAGTTTCAAAAAGGTGGCACTTCCGTTCCTGGATATATCCCCCTCACCCCTATCCCACTGCAACCCTCTGTTTATCCTACCTCTTGGATGCCCCTCCTACCTCTCTGCATGCCCCTCCTACCTCTCTGCATGCCCCTCCTACCTCTCTGCATGCTCCTCCTACCTCTCTGGATGCCCCTTCTCTGAATTTCCATTCTCATCATCCTCTGATACCATTCCTCAACATTTTGCACTGGGCCATTTCCTCTTTACACTTTCTAGACTGTAACACATCTTTATAGATTATAAATAATTACCATATATCATACGTAGTGCCTTATCCACTATCCTATCCTCTTCCCTGAACTCTAGCTCTATACAGGACTTCTGAGAAAAGTTTATAAAAGACAGGTTTTGCTTTCACAAGTAAAAGAAAAATATCAGTCTTTGAGTTGATTGAGTAGATTGTGCAAAATGCCTTCACATGTCAAATATGTGCAAAATGTCTAAATATTACATGTCAGCTATTCATCAACTAGCACATGCCGTTTTCCTTAAGATGTGTAAGATGGGTCTCTTCACTAGGATAAACATCAAATTTCAAAAGCTGTGTTGAGATGTATCTGAGTGGATAATGCCAATCATGCTATGATGGGATCCTATTTGGTTGAAAATATGAACACCAATTTGCATCAGCTACTGAAGCTACAGCTACTACCGCCTCTCAGGCTTCAGAGGGACAGAACATGTGCATCTCTGTATCACTGGGAAGTTTCACCGCTCCTTGCCCTCCTTACTTGAGAATTAACTCCTTCTCAGAGATATCTGGTTATAGGGGAAATTCTTTTGCCTGAAGAAGGCAGGCAAATACAAGGCCTACAACAGGTGCTGGTGCACATACCACATTAATAACTGAGAAAATGTCCAGAGATATAAAATCCAAAGCCATACATGAAGGGGAAGCAGGGATTTCTTTCTATGGTGAGTGGCAGGAGGAGGGGCTCTTATCTTTCTCCTTTTGCCCTGGTGTGTTTCAGTCTTCCATGACTTTTCTTTAATTTTATATTTATTTCAGATGGTGTAGATGAGGGATCTTAGACCTGTCCACAGCATGTGATGATGTATTCATTTATCTAACCCATACATTTGTGACTGATGCATGTCACTGTTTTACGTGTTCATCCAACATCAGCAATGGAAAGTCCCTACTCAGAGGACCTTTATATTACAGTGCACATAAAATAAAGTCAGACAGGAGACTTCTATTAAGAGAAAGGCAGAGAGAGTGGAGAGGAGCTGTCATTACTAAGCAAGGCTTGACCATCTTCAAAGTGACATTTGAAGCTGTTCATATAACATTCTCAATAACTGATTGAATATCTGGGTAGAAAACCAAGGTATATAAACTTAAACAACTCAGTAATATTTATAAACTTTCCTTGCAGCAAGAAAAGATGCATCCTTTTATATTTGCATGGAAAAATCTCCAGAGTCAACCATATGCTAGGCCCCAAAATGAGTTTCAATAAACTTGAAAGCTTTGAATCATAAAAAAAATATATCTGAACACAATTCACTTAAATATTAACAATAGAAGGGAGTTTGAGAAATCACCAACCATTTGGAAAAACTCTCAGGCCCAGTAAGATGGCTGAGTGATTAAAAGTTCTTGTCATACAGCCTGATAACCTGAGATCCACCCCTGTGTCCTACAGTGGCGGGAGAGAACTTACTCTCGAAACTTGTCCTGTGACATTCACTCATATACTGTAGTATGTGCGTGACTGAACTCTTTCCCATATGCATCACACATTAATTAATAATAATAATAAATACAATTAAAACTAAAACTTGCTGTGTATAGTAACATATTCCTATAATCTTGCTCAGTCCTTGGAGGATGGGTAGGCAGAAGGACTCTGAGCTATAGGCTAGCCTGGGCTACTTGGCTAATCCCATCTCAGAAAAAAAAAAAGAAAAGAAAAGAACTCAACCAGCACATTTGCCATAAGAAACTAGAAAGAGAGGAGCTAATTTAATTCAAGCAAGTAGAAAACAAGGAAATGACAAAGATTATAGCAGAAAACAAAGTAACACAAAAGATAACAGAGAAAATTCATGAAATCAAACGTTCATTCCATGAAAATATCAACAAAACCGACAAATCTCTAGCTTGACAAGAGGATACAAGTCACCAAAATCAGGGTGATGGTAGAAAATGACTAACAACCTCCAATTAGGAATGAATGGCACGAGATGTGAGCCAACAAATTAAATGCCTCCTGCATAATGAACAATTATGATAAATACGTAAATGACCTAAACTGACTCAAAAACTAGAAAATTTAAATAAACCTAAATTAAAGAAAACAAGTTAGCAATTCAAGTTTTTCCACAAAGAAAATGTCAGTTCCAAATGACTTCAATAGTGAATTCTAACAAATATTCAGAAGAAAAAAAAAACCACTTTAAATTCTTAACACTCTCAGAAGAGAGGAGAAAGAAATGCTTCTACACATATTCTATGAACCCAATTATTATGCTGATTAAAAAAAAAGTCCTACAGGCATCTCAAGAAAATCAGCTTGCCATCTTTTATAAACATGGATTTTAAAAAGTCCTGGTAGACTTAATAAGATGAAACTAGAAACATACGATCATCAAGTAGAATTAAACAAATTAATACAAGTACTTACGTTCAAAAATAAAATATGTCATAAACATTCGCTACTCTTCTTACTGCTGTGGGGAAATAGCCATAAAAATTAAATCAAAAAATGGAGGATTTGCTTTGGCTCAGAGCCTGTGGGTACAGCTAACAGGTAAAGAAGGCATGGGCACCAGAGAGTGAGATAGCTGGTCACATTGCATCCTCAGTCAGGCAGCAGAGATGCATTCTGGTACTCAGCTTGAATTCTGTTCATTCCATCGGGGCTCCAGGTCCAAAGATGATGCTGCCAAAGTTTAGGGTGGTTCCTCATGCTTTAACTCAGCCTAGAATTCTTTTAGACGTGCCTAGAAGTTTATCTCCTGGATGATTCTAGTTGCTGTCAAATTGATGATTAAATATTAAATACTATAGTCCACTCGTTGACACTCAACTTGACACTCAAGCATATCATTTTTAGTCCACAGTTACCCACCCCTTGTCCCTATAAGCTCACAGCTATTTCATAAAGCAAAATCTATTCAGTCCACCTTCAAATGTTCCTGTGGCCTTTAACAGCCCCAGTACTGTTTAAACCCCAAGCCTTCTCTGCAATTCAAGACAATCTCTTAACTCTGAGCTCTTATAAAATCAAAATTGAGCTATATAGTTCCAATATCGAATGGTGCCCAAAGTAAAAATTCCTATTCTGACAGGGAGGGATGGGGATAGAGCGAAGACCACATCAAAAGAAGAACAAGAAAACCAAGAAAACACCAAAGCCTGAAGCTGCATTTTGAGCATCTGGGGTTCCGTGTGGACACCACAGGTCTTGGTTAGCCCTACCTCTCATACTCTGCAGGTTGCAGTATGCATACTGTTGATTCTGTGCCTGTAACTTTCTTCAATTGAAGCTCTGTGGTTTTAACTTAGACTTCACCTTCAAAATCTCATGCAATAGCCTCTCAGGGGCTCCTTTCAGAGAACCCAACCCTGCCACACATTGCCCAGCCTGAGCAGCCTTCAGGAGCCCTGCTCCTCTTGCTCTCAGCTCCTTCTCCAGCACCAGGTCTGCCTGGACATTACCGTGCTTTCTCCCATGATGATAATGGATTGAACATCTGAAACTGCAAGCCAGCCCAAATTAAATGTTGTCCTTTATAAACGTTGCTTTGGTCATGGTGTCTCTTCATAGCAATAAAAATCCAAACTAAGACACCTGTGAAATCAAAAACACAAAGACTTTGCTGCCAAGTCTGCTAAAAACTTGAGAAGTAGCCTGACCTTCTTGAATCACAGTTTTGGCAGCCTCTGGGTACCTAAGGAACTGAGTTTGGTCAGGAGCCCTCCCCACTTGCTACCCCTCCCCACCCCAGACATTCTCATCCAGGCCTTCTCCTTGCAAGTATATTTTCATTTCTATAATTTTGAGCCCTCAGTGATGAGGTCTTGCTCTCAGGATGTCTTTCCCATTGTCCCTATGTAGATCATAAAGTGTCTTGGTTACATTTCAATTGTGATAAGACACCATGATCAAGTCAACTCATAGAAGAAATAGTTTATTGGTCATAGGTATGAGGCTATAGCTTTTGCCCTGGCTGTCCTGGTCACTCTGTAGACCACACTGGCCTCAAACTCAGAAATCTGCCTGCCTCTGCCTCCCAAGTGTTGGGATTAAAGGCGTGCTCCACCACCGCCCAGGGAGGCTATAGTATAATACAAAATGCACTTTTCCAAACTTCAAAAGACCCCCATAGTCTTTGACACTCTTAACAGTTTGAAAGTCCAAAGTGTCTTCTGAGCCTCAAGGCAATCTCTTAATGCAACTCTCTGTAAAATTATGTATATGTATATGATGTATATGTATATGATGTATATGAATATGCTTTCAACAATGGCACAGAAGATACATTACCATTTGAAAGAGGAATAGGTAAGTGATGAAATACTGTACCAAAGTAAGACAAAATGCAGCAGAGCAAACTCCAAATCCTGTAACTTTATGTCTGATGTTAAAGGGCTTAGCTGGATCTGCCCTTCCAGCCTTGTTGTCTGTAGCACACTTCTCGCCTTTGGACTGACTCCAGTCCCTGTATTCAGCTCTCCCTTGTAGACGTCACACAGCTCTAGCATCACCAACACAACCCAGGGGTTAGCTTCATAGCTTTGCATAAATCTTTCAGGGCCTCCAAGCAAGGACTGTTCTGTGAACGCACCTGACCTCCTTGTCTCTCCTTAACCACAGAGGAAGATTTCAAAACTCCTTTACTCCTGTATTCTTTTTTTTTTTTTTTTTTTTGAATTCTTGGTTTGTTATTGTCTATTCACATAACTTTTCCTTCATTATATTTTCGTTTTTTATAAGATATTTTATGTACATTTCAGATGTTATCCCCTTTCCCCATTTCCTCCCCAACCCAGAAACCCCCATCCCATCCCCCTCCTCCTGCTTCTATGAGGATGTGCCCCCACCTATCCTCCCACTCTCACCTTCTGCCCTCGAATTCCCCCACACTGGGGCATACAGCCTTCATGGGACCAAGGACCTCCTCTCCCATCTATGCCTGACAAGGCCATCCTCCCCTACATATACAGCTGGAGCCATGGGTCCCTCCCAATGTGCTCCCAGGTTGGTGGTTTAGACCTTGGAAGCTCTGGTTGGTTGGTATTGTTGCTCTCCCCATGGAGCTGCAAACCCTTTCAGCTCCTTCAGTCTTCTCTCTAACTCCTGCATTGGGAACCCCATGATCAGTTCAATGGTTAGCTGTGAGTATCTGCCTCTGTAGATGTCAAGCTCTGGCAGACATCTAAGGAGACAGATATATCAGGTTCTTGTCAACATGCACTTCCTGTCATCCACATCAGCATCTGCCTTTAGTGACTGCACATGGAATGGATACCCAGGTAGAAAAATCTCCATATGACCCCTCCTTCTGTTTCTGTCCCACACTTTGCCTCCATATTTGCTCCCATAAGTATTTTGTTACTCCTTCTAAGAAGGACCAAAGCACCCACACTTTGGTCTTCCTTCTTCATAAGATTCATGTGGTCTGTGAGTTGTATCTTGGGTACTGTGAGCTTTTGAGCTAATATCCTATTTTCAGTGAATGCATACCATGTGTGTTCTTTTGTGATTGGGTTACCTCACTCAGGATGATATTTTCTAGCTCCATCCATTTGCCTAAGAATTTCATGAATTTATTGTTTTTAATAGTGAGTAATACTCCATTGTGTAAATGTTTTCTCTATCCATTCCTCTGTTGAAGGACATCTGGGTTTTTTCCAGCTTCTGGCTATTATAAATAAGGCTGCTATAAACATAGTGGAGCATATGCCCTTGTTATATGTTGGAGCATCTTCTGGGTATATGCCCAGGAGTGGTATAGCTGGGTCTTCAGGTAATGCTATGTCCAGTTTTCTGCGGAACCACCAGAGTGATTTCCAGAGTGGTTGTCCCAGCTTACAATCCCACCAACAATGGAGGAGTGTTCTTCTTTCTCCACATCCTTGCCAGCATCTGCTGTCATCTGAGTTTTTGATCTTAGCCATTCTGACTGGTGTGAGGTGGAATCTCAGGGTTGTTTTGATTTGCATTTCCCTGATGACTAAGGATGTTGAGCATTTCTTAAGGTGCTTCTCGGCCATTCGAGTTTCCTCAGTTGAGAATTCTTTGTTTAGCTCTGTACCCCATTTTTAATAGGGTTATTTGGTTGTCTGGAGTCTAATTTCTTGAGTTCTTTGTATATATTGGATATTAGCCCTCTGTGGGATGTAGGATCAGTAAAGATCTTTTCCCAATCTGTTAGTTGCTGTTTTGTCCTATTGACAGTGTCCTTTGCCTTTCAGAAGCTTTGCAATTTTATGAGATCCCATTTGTCAATTCTTTTTTTTTTTTTTTGGTTTTTGAGACAGGGTTTCTCTGTGTAGTCCTGGCTGTCCTGGAACTCACTCTGTAGACCAGGCTGGCCTCAAACTCAGAAATCCACCTGCCTCTGCCTCCCAAGTGCTGGGATTAAAGGCGTGAGCCACCACCGCCAGGCACCATTTGTCAATTCTTGATCTTAGAGCATAAGCTTTCCCCCTGTGCCCAAGTATTTGAGGTTCTTCCCCCACCTTCTCTTCTATTAGTTTCAGTGTATCTGGTTTTGTGTGAAGATCCTTTATCCACTTGGACTTGAGCTTTGTACAAGGGGATAAGAATGTATCAATTTGCATTCTTCTACATGCTGACCTCCAGTTGAACCAGTGCTGTTTGTTGAAAATGCTGTCGCTTTTCCACTGCACAGTTTTAGCTCCTTTATCAAAGATCAAGTAACCATAGGGTGTGGGTTCATTTCTGGGTCTTCAATTCTATTCCAATTGATTTTCCTGCCTGTTTCTGTACCAATACCATGCAGTTTTTATTACTATTGCGCTGTAGTACAGCTTGAGGACAGGGATGGTGATTCCCCCAGAAATTCTTTTGTTGTTGAGAATAGTTTTCGCTATCCTGGCTTTTTTGTTATTCCAAATAAATTTTCAAATTGCTCTTTCTATCTCTATGAAGAATTGACTTGGAATTTTGATGGTGATTGCATTGAATCTGTAGATTGCTTGCAGCAAGATGGCCATTTTTACTATATTAATCCTGCCAATCCATGAGCATGGGAGATCTTTCCATCTTCTGAGATCTTTCAGGGATCATTTCTATAGTTTGTTACTCCTGTATTCTTAATGACTCAAAAGCAGCAGTTCTCAACGTGTGGGTCATGACCTCGTTGGTAGACCTCTGTCTCCAAAAATATTTACATTATGATTCATAACAGTAGCAAAAATTACAGGTATGAAGTAGCAACAAAAGTAATTTTGTGGTGGTGGGTCAGCACAGCATGAGGAACTGCATTAAAAGGTCATGGCATTAGGAAGGTTGAGAACCACTGCGGAAGCCAGAACCAAATGGTTGCCACTGCCAAGTTCAGCCGCCTGCTTGTGATAGGAACCCGACTTCTTCCTTGAGTTACATTTGCATAAGCTTTTGTTTGCTGTTGTTTTTTAGCAGCAGAAAATTCCTTTTCCTTTCCAGATTCGAGGGATTAGCTGGGCGGGGCGTTGGCCTTTCAGCACAAGCCTTGGCTCCAACGTTAAATTTCTTAGTCCTCTTTTACTTCTCGATTGGTACATGTTGTGTTTCTTTTTGTTCTACTTGCTCTTTCTCATTGTAGACCTACATAAGAGTGATTACTAATATGCCATCCCAGAGTCAGTATTAGGCAGTCTTGAAATCTCTGCCAATGAAGTTAGTCCAACTTTTCAATTAAGCCTCAGGCAGGTTCTTAGGACAAGGTCAAAAAGAGACCACATACTTTGCCAAAATATTACAAGGTAGTCTCTAACCCAGTTGCTAATATTGTTTTCCTCGAAAACTCTTGATCTGGGTGGGTCTCAGTAATCCACATTGCGCTAAACACTATTCAAAGTTCCTACGAGGATGGCTTGCTAAGCATCTTTTATTACACTCAACTGCTTTCCTAGTCTAAAGGTCCAAACTCTTCCACAGTCCTCTTCATAACAGACCATCTCAATGGTCAGGCCTGTCCTAGCAATAACTCACTCCCAAGTATCAAATTCTGTTTTGGTTACCTTTCAAAGACACCACAGACAAGGTATTTTATGGAAGAGTTGATTTAGGGCTTACAATTTTAGGGGGTGAGTTCATGGCCATCATAGCAGGAAGCATGGTAGCATGCAAGCAGGAAGGGACACATGGTGCTGGAACAGTAGATGAGAGCGTATGTCTATCCACAATCAAAGACTGTGGGTTTTTGAAACCTCAAAGCCTGCCTGCATTGCCTTGACACACCTTTTCCTCCAACAAGGCCATACTTCCCAATCCTTCCCAAAAAATTCCACCAAATCAGAACCAAGTATTCAGACAAATGAGTATATGGGGCCATTCTCATTCAAACCACCACACAGTCACATTGAATATGAAGTCAGGAAGCAGCGAGAAATGAATGATGGAACTAAGCTTAATTTTTTGTTTACCTCACTACATGGAATAATGTCACCCACATTTAGAGTGAGTTTTCTCATATCAATTAACCCAATCTACAAACTTTCTTATAGATATGCCCAGAAGTTTGTTTCTTTGGCACTTTTAGATAGTGCCAAATTGATAATCAATATTAACGATTAAACAATATTAATACAAAAAAGACAAAACTCACATATTCATCTCAATATACACAAAAAAATTAACAAAATCCACCTTACATTTATAATAAGATATATTACCAGACTAAAAAAATGAGGGAGTTTCTTTAGCATGATAAAGGAATTTCTTCAACATGATCTATGAACAACTGTGACCAACACCAAACGTCATAACAAGCTATTGAACACATTTTTTGTTCAACATTGTACCAAAATTCAAAACTATGTCCATTAAAATGGAAAAAGTAAAACCACCTTTATCTGTAAATATTATAATCTTATATGTGGATAGTCTTAAAAAAATTCTAGACCTAAAATTCTATTATTAAAAAAAATACATTTCACAAGATAGAGTAAGATTAATATACTAATATATATATATATATATATATTGGTTTCTACATATTAGTAGAAGCTATATAAAAAAGAATTCTATTCACAATAGTATCAAGAATGAAGTAGAGATCAATCTAACAAAAGATTTAACAAACTAGACACATTTAACAAAACCCACAAAATACTACTAAGAAAAGTGGAAATATATCCCAAGATGCATGACCTGGTGACTGTATAGGATCAAGAATTAAGTATAGAATGATTTCTTTACTCAACATCATCCCTATAATGTTCCCTCAGGAAAATATTTCTGTAGAAATTGATAAACATATTCTAAAATACTTGTCGGGAGATGAAGAGATGGCTCAGCAGTTAAGAGTACTTAAAACATTCTTCCAAAGAACCCAGGTTTGATTTCTAGTATCAACTTGGTAGTTCACACCATCTGTAATTCTGGTCCCAGGGATCTTCTGGCCTCTGTGTGTACAAGGTATATACATGGTGTGTAGACACACAAGCATGCCAAACACCAATAAACTAAATAAATAAACAAAAATACTAAAAAGTAAAAATATATGTGAAACATAAAGAACCTAGAATAGCTGACACAATCTTGAAGTAGAAGAACACTGGAGGACTTATACCACCCATTTTGAACTTACCGTAAAACTTCAGTAATCATAACATGGATTGGCATAGGATAGGCACCAAGATCAATAGTACTCAGAAACACAGCTTTACGGTTATCATCTTTGGATTTTTGGCAAATATGATAAGGCAATTTAATGGAGGAAGACACGGTCTTTCAGAAATGACACTGAGACAATGGAAGGTTCGTCAGTATAATACACAGCATTAAAGACGTGGACACTAACTTCACAGCATGCACAAACACTGATACAAAATGGGTTACGAAATTATGAAAATTTTAGGAGAAAACATGGAAAATATAGTGGTGTCAGATTTAGTGAAGAATCCTTAAGTATGAACTCAAACCATAATTCATAAAACATGATAAATTAGATGTTACTGAAATTGAGAGTTTTGATTTTCCAGAAGGTATCATTAGGAAAATAATAGCAAGGCACAAACTAGAAGAAAAGGTTTGTAAAACACATTTCTTCAACAGACATGCATCCAGAATAGATAGATGACCAAATAACTCAAGAAAACAAATTTAAAAGGGGCCACGGGGAAGACGGCACAGTTGATAAAGCACTAGCTACACAGGCCTGCAGCCCAGAATTTGAATCACTAGCACCCACACAAAGTCCTGGCAGGTCTGGGGCTCCCCAGTAGTTTCAGTGTCAGGATAAACACTGGTCTATCACTTGAGTTCCTCTTTTTGTTCAGTTACAGAGCCCAGCTCTGCAGATTGTAGCATCCACACTAAGGTAAGTCCTCTATCTGTGCTAACCCAACCTAGAATTTCCCTCACAGGCATGCCTGGAGTCTGTCTCTTGGGTGGCTTAAGATCCTATCACATTACCAATTAATATCAATCCACACCATCTTAACAGATTAAAGGACATAGTTATCTCAGTATATGTAGACTAAATAAACTGATTTTAAAAAACTGCCCCACTGTGACACAAACAGAACTGCTTTGATGACATACGTCAGCCATTCCAGCAGATGAGAAGTACAGACAGAAGGATCAGAAGTTCAAGGTCACCCTGATCACAAGAAATCTTTTTTAAATAAACAAGAAATGCAGACATTTCTATTTTACATAAAACAGAAACACAAAAGTGACCAAGAGAACCAATTGACATTTTACCAAAGAAAGCACAGAAGATGCTAACAAGCACAAGAAAAGATGCCCACATCCTTAGTCATGAAAGAGATGCAATCCAGAGCCAAACTGAGATAACTACCATTCCCTCCCTAAAAGGAATATATTTTTTAAAAGAGACAATAATCAGTATTGATGAAGATACGTGGCGATGGAGGGCATTTAAAAAGGGTGGGTATGGACAAGGGTATAGTCTCCTGAGAAACAATATGGCAGCTTCCTATAGGTTAAACATACTTTAGAAACGCATCACTTCCACATCTAGAGATCTACCCGTGAGAAACACAAGCATGTGACCACAAGAGGGCTTACACAGTAACATTAACTATGGGATTGCCTGTAATCACCCCAGGCCAAAATCCGGCTTATGTATGCATCAAGTGGGTCTTAAAGAAGGGAAAGAGCAACTACTGTACATACTGCAATCAAAATGAACGTTAGCAATATATACTCATCTGTCTTTAGGGACATGATCTGCCTAAAGCTTGATTTAGATTTCTCTACAATCTAGAATGTCTTAGGCAGTTTTTAATAAAACAATATATTCTTATATTCTTGACTTTTCAGAATGTGAGTGCCATTTGGTGTACGGCTAATAGAAGAGCGATGTGATTTGTATCATGGCCTGGTGGGGGGACCACCACAGTCTCTTCATCTGTCTCCTGCTCTCGATGACTTCAAAAACAAAGATTGGTTTATTATTAATTTTTTAAAGGAAGAAAAGTGTGTGTGTGTGTGTGTGTGTGTGTGTATGTGTGTGTGTGTGTGTGTATGTGTGTGTCCACACTCTATATCTAAGGCTTGGGTAACATCAAGGAAGAGGGGATAGAAAGATTGTAAGAGCCAAAGGGCCAGTAAGTCTGTTCTTATATTTTGTCTTCTAGATGTGACAGGGAAGCCGCACCCACAGAATCTCAACAACATGGCTGATCAAGAACTGATCAATGAGCACAACGGTGACCTGACAAGGCAGTTGTAAAAAATCTCATAGGGTCCATCCCTAGTGTAAGAGCTACAAGCAATTAGCAACTGAGAAAGGAGAGGAGAGAGAGAGAGAGAGAGAGAGAGAGAGAGAGAGAGAGAGAGAGAGAGAGAGAGAGAGAGAGATTGATTTAGCCTTCTATGGGGATGAGCCCTTTAACTGATTATCCAATACCCTAAAACCATATGCAGACAAACATCACTAAATAGACTCAACAGGTTGTACTAATTTATTTATTCGTGTGTGTGTGTGTGTGTGTGTGTGTGTCTTTGGAGATGGGAGGAGTTGGAGGGGAAGGAGATATATATTTTAAAATAACATGATTTAAAAAAAAAAAAAAAGAATAACCCTAATGCCCTAATGTACAATTGCTATAATAGCAGCATGGAGATTTTTTTCATTTGGTGCACACAGTGCATACACACACATATTCTCTCTCTCTCTCTCTCTCTCTCTCTCTCTCGCTCTCTCTCTCTCTCCCTCCCTCCCTCCCTTTCTCTCATTTCCTTGTCCATATTTAGTTTCAGTCCTAAGCCCTGGAGCTGAATTCTGAACTCCATTTGCTGGTGATTTTCGAGTGCCGTGTAGAAGCCGTCTCTCCTTCCTGGGCTCCTTCGCCATCCCTTCTCTCTCAGGATCATGTTAAACATCCCATCCCCACCACCCTGGCACAGCAACAGCCAGACCTAGAAAGGGAAAGCAAGGCAGGTTGCAGGAATGCAATGGCCATACACGTCTGCCTTGGAACCACACATCTATCTATTTTACAAGATTTCTATAGCATGTGGAGTTTTCTGGGGAAGGGCTTCGAAAATGCCAAGATGTGAGACACAGATTTAACCTTCAAGGAGTCTGCAAACAAGTAATAGAGGCAGCAAAGGTTGGAGGACAGAGGAGCAGGTGAAAACTGCAAAGTCCAGGATGGAGGAAGGTCAAGGGTGAGTGTCAGGGTCTGCCTTCCTGATGCTGTGATAAAAGCAGCTTATAGGAGAAAGGCTTTACTCCAGCTCACACTTCAAGTTCATCATGACAGGGAAGTCATGGCAGCAGGAACTTGAGGGAACTGGTTGCTTCCATTGCATCCTCAATCAAGAAGCAGAGAGCGAAGGAAGCTCCATGCTAGCTGGTGCTAAGCTTGCTTTATCCATTGTAGAAGTTCAGGATCTCCAACCCACAGGAAGGTACCACACACCATGAGGAGGTCTTCCCATGTCAGTTAGCATTCACTATAATGCCCCACAGGCAAGCCCAGAGGTCCATCTCTCTGATGATTCTAGATCTGTCAGGTTGACACCATTCCCACCAGGGTAGGCAAGCTTACTTTCTGCTGGTCTGGGCAAGGGAGGTCTCATGGAGGCACTGGCTTGGTGTGGGCATTTGAACTAAGTCTTGGCAGATGAGGGAGGCTTTGAAAACTGAAGGAGGAAAGGAGGAGAGAAAGGAATTCTAGAGGGAGGGAGTTGTGTGAGTAAAACCATGGAAACGAGCATTTAAGCTATGTGGGAGGGCCCTGCCAAGGCCAGCATCCCCTGAGGGCCCTGCCAAGGCCAGCATCCCCTGCTTCATTAGGAGGATCCAAACAGCAGAGTCACAGCTGAGATGCCCTGGGCTCACCCAGAGATTCTCTGGAATGTTCTTTTCATTTCTCTTGGTAGGGCCAGGTCTTTCTTCTATCTTTACCTCTGAGGTTATATGCTGCTTTCCAAAAGAAACAGAGAAAGAAAGAAAGAAAGAAAGAAAGAAAGAAAGAAAGAAAGAAAGAAAGAAAGAAAGAAAGAGAAAGGAAGAAAGAAAGAAGCCCTTCTGTAACTTTCTTCCTCCCTCTTCTAGATTTTAACATGAACCATATACATCATAACAGATAATTCATACCTGGAGAACATTTTTCCATTTATTTATTTATTTATTCACTTTATCCTGATTGCAGCCTCCCAATCCTCCAAGTCCCCCCTTCCCCAGCCCCTCCTCCAACCCCCTTCTCTTCTGAGAAGAAGGAGGCCCTCCCTGGTTGCCAATCCACCCTGGAACATCAAGTCACTGCAGGACTAGGTACATCCTTTCCTACTGAGGCCAAATAAGGCAGCCCAGTTAGGAGAGGAAGATCCACAGACAGGCAACAGACTCAGGGACAGCCCCCATTTCAAAAGTTGGAGGATCCGCATGAAGACCAAGCTGCACATCTGCAACATATGTGCCGGGGGCCTAGGTCCAGCCCATTATGTTCTTTGGTTGGCAGTTCAGTCTCTGGGAGCCCCCAAGGTTTTAAGTTAGTTGACTCTGTTGGTCTTCTAGTAGAGTCCCTGTCCCCTCTAAGTCTCTCAGTCCTTCCCCAAACTGTGCCACGAGACTCTCAGAGCTCTGTCTAATGTTTAGCTGTGAGTCTCTGCATCTGCTTCAGTCAGCTGCTGGGTGGAGCCTCTAAGAGGACAGTCATGCTAGGCTCCTGTCTGCAAGCATAACTGAGTATCATTAATAGTGTCACGGATTGGTTCTTGCCCATGGGATAGGTCTCCAGTTGTCCCAAACATTGGTTGGCCATTCCTTCAGTCTCTGCTCCATCTTTGTCCCTGCATTTCTTGTAGGCAGAACAAAGTTTCAGTTGAAGGTTTTGTGGGTGGGTGGGCTGGTGTCCTTATTCCTCCTTGGAGTCCTGCCTGGCTACAGGAGGTGGGCACTTCAGGTACCATATCCTCCAGTGCTAGGAGTCTTAGCTTGAGTCTCCCTCATAGACTCCCTGGAGCCGCCCCCATCCCAGGTCTCTGGCACATTCCTCCCCCTACCCCACCCCTGGTGCTAGATGGTGAATGTTATATCTATTTCACAATTTTAAGTAATTTATTATTATAGTCAGAAAACAATAGTGAATCACCTGCTTCTAAGTAAAGGGATAAAAAGAATCTTAAACAAGCACCCCAAAATCATTAACATCTCACAAAGTATACTTGCATGGAACAAGTTCCGTAATTAAGAGCCAACTCTCTTTTATAAAAAAGAGATATTCATGAAGGTAAGACTTTGTTAAGGACTTTCCTGTGCTGAAGTGAGTAATTCCTCATAATGCAATGAGAAAGTCAGATGCAAATTAAAGGGAATATTTTTTCTCCCTTCTTTCCCAAGGTCAGTTAGAGCTGTGTCTCTTTTACTATACCAGGAGTTACCCATGTGTCACACATTTGGAGAGAGCCCCCTGATTGCTAGACACCTTAAATCACTCCATTTTGCACATCTAATGAGCAAGTGTGAATGAGGTCTGTTGCATTGCAGCACACCCCAGCCAGAGGAAGACCAGGGAGAAAGAAAAGTTCAGCACCAGAGACCAAGAAATTACTGCTGCTTCATGTTTTCTGGTATTCAAGTTTGCACATCAGGAAACAGATTCTAGAGTGACCAGAGCCCGGCCTCCATCCTTAGAATGCTTCCATGGCTGCAAGGCTATCCTGAGGTTTTTAATATGAGACTCAGGTTCCATTGTCACAGTAAGGGGAGAGATGGCTGTCCCTCTGGATTGAAGGTGAGCATTCTCTCCTTTGCAACAGGTTCTAGGATATGCAGGATTTTACGCTTTGTCATAGTTCCCACTGTCTGCTTACCTAATATGTTTCTCTGTTACTTGTCCATCACTGTGACAAGGGAGCTGAGAAGGTCAACTTTTACTTTGTCTGAGTATCAGTAAAGTCAGTCCATGATCACTGGGGTCCTATTGCCTTTGGGCCCATGGTGTTTTATGACAGAATCACATTGTAGAGACAGCTTCTCACTTCAGGGCAGCTGTGCAAGAGAGGAGAGTGGTTAGAAACCAAGGAAATGGGTCCCAAAGTATTCTTAAACTATGTGATCCTAATGACACACTACCCACAAGCATGCCACCAGCTGGAGACCAAAACTTCAACACAGGAGACTCTGGGGGACAATCCAAATCTAAACCATAACACTCTCTATTTGTAAAACAGAGACAATGTTAGCACAAGGCTGATTAAAGCTGAGTAATTCAGGTACAGTGCCTGCTTTCTTGTTCGTGCTTGATAAATGTCGTGCCTTGAGTTTTATCATGGCAGTTGTCGGCTGAGGCCTTCCCTGTTCTACTATCCTGTGTCTCTGAAGACGAAAATTGTTTCTCTGCAAAAAAAGTCACTTGAAGAATTTTTTGAGCATGGGTTCTTGTTCCCTGCCCTAGACTAATGGAATTCATAATCTTCTCTTAGAATACAGAGTGGGAAGCCACACTCTGTTGATATAGCTAAGGGATTTTAGGCTTCTTGGAATTTGAAACTACCAATTTACTGTGTTTATTGAAGAATGGATGAGATCTCTGCCTTTGTTTCCATGTCCTTCTGTGTGAGCCAAGTAGAAATCTACTCTACCATCTAGAACACCAAGTGCCAACTGGTCCGGGCACAGCAGAGCATCTGGGGCTGATGTCAGCAATACCAGGTGGCCTGAAGACCACCTGACTCCTCCTGTGCTCCTTGTTTTAGACACCCACCTCATGATCTTTTATGAAGAATCTCAAGCCTGCAGTCACTGAGGGAATCTGCCCCAGTTACCAGTGTTCCTCAAAGGAGATCTGTTTGGAATGCCAGGTGCCTAACACATACTTTATATTAGATGCAACACTTACCAGAAGTCTAACTGGGCCTTAGGGAGGCTACGAAATAGTTCTGTCATTCCATCAATCAAACCAACACACACGCACACGAGTCCTGCTGCCTTCTGACAAGAGTGATCTGATTTCCTTGAATACCAGTTCAGCATCTGATTCATTTGGAAGCTCAGGTTCATTACATTTAAATGTAATGCCCTCAGGTAACCACACTCCAGGCCAGACATTGCTTGCATGTCGCATATTTTAAGTGTGAGAAATTCATTATCATAGTAAACACAGTACAAAATGACAAGTGTTTTACAGGACTCTATGGTTGGCTGTCAAGGAACTTCCACGCCTATTATCAGCATGTCTCCATTTTTCATCTTAAAGAATTTAAGAGACTCATCTAACTCTACTTAGCAGACTCTGGACTAATAAGGTATGTGGATTGCCATACTCTGCCTCCTGGCCCTGGGCTTGTCCTGCCATTCCACTCTGCCTCCAGCCTCTAGGGCATCACCTTGTAGATGGTATCAGGAGCTCTGGCTTTGGGCCCATGCTTCCAGTCTCACGTCTTTTACTCTTCTAGTTTTGCAAAACTACAGTAATGCATCACATGGAAGTGCGGTATGCATAAACCATGAAGCACTGTGCTTTGAACATAGCTAACACCCCACTGTTGTTATATGCATGGTATATGTTTGCTGTTGCTATTACATACAGATGTTGTTAAAGGTTGTGGATGGTCATTCTGGCCCAAATGGCTAAGATTTTATATGAGTCTGGCAGGAGTCCATCTCTTCTCTGGCATGCCCTTTTGTGGGGAAGAAGGTACATGGTTAGGTTGTTCTATTCTTGTCTTATAGTTTTCTCTGGATGTACTGAGGAAATCCTTTGGAATTTATTCTTTAGTTATCAAGAGCAGTCACCTGAATTGTGACTACAAGATGCTGTGTTTGATGCCAGGAATATAGTTCCCCAAAGAACAAAAGATCAGCTCCATGCTTATCCAAAATCATCCTAGTTACTCGGTTTTGATTGATCAGCTTCTCGGCCAGCCTCAGCGGTACATGCTTAGCTGAGTGAGCAAACTTCGATCAGGCCAGGAAAGAGAGCTGGGTGGATTTCCCTGATTCTGCTTGGCCTGAAGAAACTGTCCTTGGCCAATTTCTCAACAGCATCAATTTTTTTAAGTGAATATATTAAAGAAAGAAAGAAAAATGTTGGCAGTGGGGGATGATTTGCTGCAGATCATGTTAACTTTGGTTAATCACAATCATGAAGCTTTTATGAACTGTTCTAGCCAATGCTGCTACCTAACATGTTCTTTATATTAGATGCAACACTTGCTAGAAGTTTAACTGACCCTTAGAAGAGGCTATAGAATGAAAGCTGTCTGTCTAGCTAAGAAACACTGAGACGTCAAGAACAGAACTAATCTGTGA
This sequence comes from Arvicanthis niloticus, assembly GCF_011762505.2. Classification (NCBI taxonomy): domain Eukaryota; kingdom Metazoa; phylum Chordata; class Mammalia; order Rodentia; family Muridae; genus Arvicanthis; species Arvicanthis niloticus. The sequence continues at coordinate 39,577,313 of NC_047667.1, forward strand.
CAGAGGCCACATCCCAGGGATGAAGTGTGCTGACCAGTAAGGGGATTCTCTATCCGCAAGAGCTCGGTCTTCTTCTTGCCTCAGCCTCTCTCTAATGCCCTGGAAATGCCTAGAAGCCTGGGAATTCCTCAGACCAGGCAAGACAAATGAAGCATGCTGCAATAGACTGGAGGCAGAGGAGGATGTGACCAGCAGAGAAGAGACCCATGAGGGGAATGTAACTGCAGAAAGGAGCCCACAAGAAAACAAAATGAGCTCGAAATATGTTCTTGACAGCTCCCCTTTTAAGGAAAAAGACACAGAAGTAAGAAGCACAGGAGGGTATACGGGGACCAGGGATACCATGATGGAAACCATGTTGGAATATTACACAGTTACTAACAAGAACACGTTTATCAGATGCAATGGGGACATGTTCATATAGAACAGTATATAGTCACAGGAATCAAAGTCAAGGTCTACGTATATTCAAATACTGAACAAAATAGTATAAGACCTCACAACCTAAGAGACCAAATTCTTAATGGATTTATTGTGTCCCAGTTTAGACTACATTCCTTTAACAAGGGCATTCCCTTAGCCTACAAAACTTTCTTCTGCCTTCTGCACTAGCCCCATAATTGTGAGCCTCCTTCTCAACAGAGTCCAGTGTGCTTCCCAAGTTTCCTGCTCTGCCTGCTCACATGTGATAGCACAATTCTTCTCCTTTCTGGGTTTTGGCCACACAGTCCTATTGATTACTCAGAGTCTCAGGGGGGTTGAGGTCTAAGTACTTCCTACTACCCAGAGGTTCCTGGCTTCAAGTCTATGAACTTGACAATTCCATGGCTGCAAGGTTCTACCGTTATCTTTACACGTGGCAGCCTGCTGGGTTAGACTCAGAGCTATGTGATTATACGTGAACTGTGGTTTTGCTGTGCCCTCCTCTCCTAAATGAATGGGAGCATCATGAGCAGTGTGATGCTTAGCTTTGCCAACTTGATTGGAGGCTGTATCCAGGCAGGAGAATTCTCCTGCCCGCACTGCCTTTAGACCAGGACACTGGCTTCTCATCTCAAACTGGACTTGGATGAGTCTGGAGCTTGCTGACCTTTGGACAGTTACCCTACTCTTCTGGGATCTTACACGGTTCTGACACACTTGAAAATTTTGCCATTTTCTCTGATTTCTTTTGATACACCTCTCTAGAGATAAATACATTCCTTTGTGCTTTTCCAGAGGACCTTGTCTAATATAAAATCTGGGCTGTTTGCAGTCCTCCACCAACATAATGATGGCTCGTGCTGTTTGCATAATAAGATTTTATTGAATAAATGTATCAATAGATGAACACAGAGATGGGAATACAATTCGGTAATGATAATAATTATACAAAACATGTGGCATATATAGGTTATTGAATAGCTATACTCATTTGGTGTGGCCACATCTTTTCGGAGCTTTTTCAAATATAATAAGGTTTTTTTTTTTTTTTTCTCATTCTTAGACCTCTATGAGGTTGGCGTTATTCCAGCCTCACAGCTGAGTAAGGGGAGGGTCTCAGGTTAACAAATCTGTCCATACTCACACAGTGAACCAAAGGACAGAGCAAAGCGTGGGGTGAATACAGGAGAGATGCCAGTTGAGCTTACATCAGTTGTCACTGTGGCTACATAGACAGCACAGTGGCCACCATAACTTGCACTGAAGGTTGCTGGAGGGCTTTGAAGGCAGAGATGGGACCTTGCCATGTCTTCCTGCTGTTCAGAAACAGTGAGAGATAACAGTGCTCCAGTCTGGAAAAGAGATGCTGGCCTTAGCCTGGTGGGCTTGCAATAGTGAGGTAATGATAGATGGCTCTTGGCTCGTTTTATATGCAACGTGCACTGGGTATGGCTTCGTTTTCAGGGATATTGTGCTGATTATACAGTAGTCACATCAAACTCTTAATTAGCATAGCTGCATAAGTGGCTTCATACTCACCAAACCTATTTGCAACACAACACGGCCAAAGCATGAGCTAAGCCCCAAATCGTGGCCAGAAAAGCCAAAGATATAGAGATGTCAAGGAGAGTCTGCAGTGGATGCCGACATGACTGCCACTCTCATGGGCTGTGACCCACTGAATACTCACAGAAATACATGCTCAAAGGGCAGACATGATAGGAGAGAGAATACTATATAAAATAGCAAAAAAAAAAAAAAAAAGGAATGAGAAATTGCCTCTCTACTTGGATACAGATGATTGTTTCCCTGTATTGTGTGCATGTACTGCATGCTTTCCGCCATTTCTGCTCTCAGAGCCTGGTGACGCCTTCATCTCAGATTCTTTAATAGCAGTGAACACCAGAGTCTGAGGACAGCTGCATCCACTGGGGAAAGCACATTCTCACTTTGCTCTCTTCAGAGCATCCTTAGCCTATGATATATACCACTGCTTAATGAGAAGAGTTTCCCAGGCTAGGAGGGCAGGGACAGGGTGTCTCTTCCCTAAAAGCAGCTGGAAGTCTAGCTGCTACATTGTAGGCAGATGGCATGTATTAGCAGATGTTGATTACGTAGGCCCAATAGTGCCTACTTTAATGATGATGATGATGATGATGATATAATAATAATAATAATAATAATAATAATAATAATAATAATTAGTTGAATGCTCATTGTTTCTCTTATGATTTTATATTATTAAATTACTAAATTTCATATTGAGCATCTGTATTGCTAAAATAATAGCACACTTAATTACTTGAGGTGCAGTCTGCAAAAATATTAAAACAAATATGATAATGGAAACAAATTAGAACACTGGTAGTCATGAGCTACCATTTTTATACCTTGTCTATGTTCCATTTTTATCTCTAAACTAGTGAGGAGAATGGGAGTCAACATGTTAAGAGACACTTATCCAGTCATGAGTAGTGTTGGAAATCAGGAAATGAAGTCTTTTGCCAGTGATGCTATAACTAACCCTGTGACTTTAAGAAAGTCTCCTTGCCTTGCTCTGATTTAGTGTCCTGTCTACACTAGTGGTGATTCCAGTTCTTGCTTGGGGTTTTATTTGGGTTTTGTTTGTTTGCTTTGCTTTTTGTTTTTAAGCCCCATGGCTTTCTCATCCTCCAATTCTCAACTTCATCCCTCAGAGAAGGTTCTGCATACTTCTACCGTATGAAAGGTAAAAGAAATAGAGACAATTATATATGTATATGCATCCCTTCTATTGTTTGAAAGTTAAAATAGGCTTGAAGAGACACCACATTTTTAAAAAGATCTAAGAAAGCGGCAGAAAATGAGTGTACATGCTTTTTTTTAACTACTTGAGGGAATGTCATTTTGCAGTGTCCATAAAGCTTTATTAAATTTATCAAGGATTGTAACTTTAATTTTTTTCAAAGTCTGCTTTTAATGATGGTTCTTAAATGTTTTAACCTCCCTTGTAGCCCACCACCCACCACAGGTAGTGGAAAAGAAAGGATACAGGGGAAGTAGACCTGCCTAAAAATGGTTCTTTAGAACAAATTCCATCTGCGTTGTCAGGAAATCAACAATTCAGTTCACAGGTCAGCAGCAACAGCTCGATCCACTCACAAACGCTTTATGGATAAATCAGCAGTCTAGTCAGTCCAGTAGACTCAGGATAGCAAACACAAATCAACAGCAGTGGCACTACCTAGCAGAGACAGTCAGGCCTCAGCTTCCAAACAAGTCAACATGAGGGACCAGGACCAACAGCAACATAGGAAAAGTTCTTGGCTGTGCCCTCTCTTAGTGAAGTGAAGGTCAGCGAAGATTCGAGACCAACAAAGATTACACAGCTAGCTCTCCCAGCAAGCCTCGATCAGCCTCCATGGAGTCTTTTTTTTTCTAAGCATCACATGTCCCCCAAGGGTCTTGCCTCACCACATATCTCACCTCAGCATGCATATCTGTTTCAGCTGACATCATTCTGTCAATCAATCCGAGTCTTCAGAAGCAGCAAGAAACCACAATACACCACCAGAAGTTTTTTGTGTGTTCTCTCTATGGAGTCCCTACAAATGGAGCTCAACTACACAATATAAGCCGGACCAATACATGTGTGTTGTTAGCGAAGACTCCATCACGTGTCTTCTCATGTGTTTGTTTTAACAGAACAGCCTTTCACCTGTGTCTGTTTCAACAAAGCATCCCTTCATGAGTCTGCTGGAGCCTTTCGCCTGTGTTTGCTTTAGCAAAATCTTTCCTCACATGTCTGTCCTAAGGAAACACCACCCGACACAACTGACTGTCTAAAGAACCCGCGAGTTTTCACTTCAAAGAATTTCATCAAACTGTGTATAAATTAATTCAGTCTAAAAAACAGGCACAGTTCCAATCATTCTGTTCATGAGATGACATAATTAGGTTAAACTATAAAAGTTCCAAACCCACTTAATATTTTCATTCTTATGCTAGACATTTTCTGTGATACCAAAAAAGCTGGTGGAAAGAAATATCCATCAAATCTCTGAGAAAAACCCTGTGGAAATGCTAACTCATTAGAAGTTAGCATAAACATCTTGAGTCTCCTTTCTGCTTTTAACGGTCTTCTAGAAACAGAACTAAAGTCTATCTTTTCAGTTCAGCTAGAACTCTCTGTGGTGTACTCAAATGTCAAGTGCATTGAAGAGAACAAACCTGTTACCTTTAAAAGGCTAAGGCAGGCAGGTTCCTTCCCCAAAATTATTCATGGCTTAAAATCACAGTATGAACCACCCTGAAAACTTGCCCTGTATGGAATGTTTACTGTCTATGGAGAGGTAAAGTGCTATTTCATTAAAATACACACACACACACACACACACACACACACACACACACACACACACACACACCTAAAAAGCATGTATTATACAAAGAACACTCTACAGTAACTAGACTTAAACCCAAGTAAATATTGCACAATATTTCACTTCAGTAATATACATATTCTTCAATTCCCTCTACTTCGATCGCCTGTAATTTACTTAAGGATGCTTTACCGCACCCCCACCCCAAGAGAGAACAGTCTGAGAACAGTCTAATATGAGATTCAAACAAACATGTAATATCCTTGTGAGATAAGCTCGGTGGAAACGCAGCTAAAAGCAGCTCTGTGTGTGGGACTCTGGATGCGGCCACGCCACAGATACTGTTACTCTATATTAAACTGATTCTGCACCAAGCTCCAGTGAAGCTTTTCTGTTCTTTCCTCCCTCACCCTTAGAAAGGGTCTCATGGGAAAAAAAACAAACCTTGGGGCTCCCTTTGTAATGACTGCTTTACAGGACTTCCGAACTTAAATGTTTTGTATTCATGTTTATAATTAAAGGCTCTAACTCATCCTCATGGGGTTCTTTGAAACATAAGCTTAGAGAAATTCTAAGTGGTATTTAATACAACCCTCTATCTGCAAGCCTGGCTATGTCCTCTCCAGCTTCTTGCTGGCAATGCTTTCCTCCATGATGAATATTTTCAAGGTATAACACAGGGAATAGGCTCTCTAATCTAGGTGTGTAACCTCTCCAAAGTTATTTCGCTTTCAATTTCATGGTGGAAAATGTATGTTTTCCCTATCTTATAGCTTGGAAATGTGGCAGTCATCACATTTGGTATTCTGTTTATTCTCCCATCAGGGGCAGACCTCATCTATTGCTTTATCATGTATGAAAATGAACCAGTTAGCACAGCCCGTGCGTGGCCAACGAACACATCTCAATTTTACATTCATTGATGAACAGCATCTCCCCCTCTCACTGTGAGGTAAAGGCGCCAGCAGACTAAAACTTTGTTAAATATTTCAAAATATTTACAAAGAAACTTAAGACCCAGGCAGACAAGAGGGCCCAATAGAGCCTGTGTCATCACCTACAGAAAAGTTCCTGTGACTTTTTTTTCACATAAGATCATATTGGACAGCCAGACACAATGGTACAAACCTGTAGTCCTAGCCTGTGAATGACTGAGACATGAAAATGGCAGATTTGAGGCTAGCCTGCACTACATAGGGAGTTCCACCACAATAATCTTGGCACTTATGAAATGTCATGGGGAAACCCATTAATTTTAATGTAGGTAATTTAGTAAATAATATATTAATAATTAAAATAAGAGAGAATCTTGGATCATCAGTCCCCTTCCCCCAGTTGACACAAACACAATTTCATATGCAGAATACAGAGTGAATTCCAGTTTAAATAATTCATATTATTGATATGCAACTTATGATGCGTTTATTGTAGCATTTCAAAAGAAAATGTTAAGACCAGTGTCAGGTTCTGAACATCTGATTAATTAGAGAACATGTCAAGAAGTAGACACAGCCAGTGTATTTTTATTAAATACACTTATTATCAACAATGGAAAAGAAACTATTACAATAAAATACTTGGAATGCCATCACTATTATTAGTTAATTTTGTAACACATGTCGTGAAACTTTTGATAGAATAGCAGGTGAAAACTAGGGTGTGGCAGAGTAGTGGAGTGTGGGGGTGCAAAGTAGGTAACCTTCACTGAGACAGAGAGGTGAACCATGGGAGAGTTTGGCCCTGCAACAGAAGATTAAAATTTTTGTCAAATCGTTGGTTCAGGCTGACTCAGGAGCAAAAGTCCTGCGTCTGATGGCAGCATGCCATTAACATGAGTAACGACAATCAATTTAATTGCTGACTAAAGGATAAACTGGCTCTTTGTTTTTCTAGATATAAGCACTTAGATCACTCATCATTATTAAATAATCATTGTAAGTTACACTATATTCTTTCAAATCCCCCCCCCAAGTGTGAACACAAACTCATAAAGCCCACAGTAGCCCCTACTGAGTATGTGACAGGTAAAACCCATCTTTCCACCCATCCTAGCTGCAGTGGCTAAAATACCTTATCAATGGACAAAGTGATTTAAAGAACAACCTTCTGGGAAGCAGAAAAATTAATGCTTGGTGTTGTTTTTTTCCGATCGAGAGGCAAGAGACCATAAAATCTGAAATCACTCAGTTTGAAATGAAAATCATAATTGTCCCTTTAGATGTGTCAGAGGCATGTGACAGCAAAGGGAACAGAATCCAAACAAGGAAGAAAATGTTTGGAGCTATCACAGGACCCTGAAGGAGTATGTAATGTTACAGAAAAGATAAGCGACAGTCGTCTGAAGAAAAGAGCTGTCCATTGCTTCACAGTGTCCACAGAGCAGGTCACGAGGAGAAAGTGTCAACCTCCTTCGAACAGGATATCACGAACACTGTGCTCAATTGAGGTGAGAGAGGATGTTTTGCCTGTTGTATGTCTATGTACCACTGAGTGGTGCCCTCGGAGGCCAGAAGAGGGAGGCAGATCCTCTGCAAATGGAGTTACAGATAGTTGTGAGCTGTCTTTTGGATGCTGCGAATCTAACCCAGGTCCTCTGAGGAGCAGCCAGACAGTGCCATCTCTCTAGCCCTGAATACTCTTTTGTTGTTGTTTAATCTTTGTTTGCGCTAGTCCGATGGTGACATTTTCTATTAACGTTTTCTCCAATTTATCCAGCGTTGGGTTTCCAGTATTTCTGTTTTCTCCTCCCCTAGAATCTGTATCTCTTTGTCAAGTTTCTCATTTGTCTTTGAATTAGACAATGAAAAATATTTATGTTTAGGACTAGGCTTGGAAAATGTATGTTAATTTCTAGTTTTTATTTAAAGCACAAATTTACTTAAGCACTCTGAAAACTATGAGTGCCTTCAGAAATGCAGATTTCCTGACCCAACCGGAGAAGAAACTTTTTTTGTGTGTGTGATCACATGGAAATTCTACAGCTACAGCTTGGGGCCTCCTTTCACACAGAGAACCAAATCGCAGGGGCTCTGGGGCTGGCCTCTTACTTTTCAACTTTGTTCCGTGTAAGCTGTTTTTCCGGCTTTATTGACTGTCCTGTCGCCTATTTCTTGACTCTTAGTGTCCTTCCACATTTCTCTCCTCAACACACAATTTATCCCCCATCATCTTTCAGACTCACAACATATATAAGGAAAATGGCCAGTCTATTATTTTACTCCCTCATGGGGCAAGATGCTGTCTATAGGGTTTGTGGTTAAATGCCACTGTGGCAATCCCTCTTACCAAATAACCTAATCTCCCTAAATACCTTCTCTAAGCACACATTATTGACGCAAAGTAGCTGTAATTTTCCACAGAAGAACAAAACAATATTGACTGAACCAAGGGGGAAAATCGAATTTGTCACAAGTTCTTTTGAATCTACCGCAGATAGCTCTTGAACTGTTGCACACTAATGTAGCCAACAGTCATAGGCAGTTACTTAAATTTAAATTAATGGTAAAATTCAGTTAGTCAGTCTTAGTAGCCCTTGGCTTGCCTGTTAGTGTGGCATGGAACATTCCCCTCATTGTGGAAAGTTCTACTGGAGAAGACTCTGTAAAGTCTGACTTTCACCCACTATGACCACTCACTTGTTCTATAAGACTTTTAAATGTTCTTACAACAGTTTGCTCCTACATGAATCCATTCTCTATACCATCTCCTTCTTTAAAACCCTTTATGCACTATTGGTAAACACAGAAGACTAACCAAGGATCAAGTCAGACCTAGTTCCAACTCAGTGAAGTTACAGCCACAAATGATGTATGAATGTCATTCTCACACTAACATGCAATATTAAATTATCCACTTTATCAACTGCCCTGTTAGCATGAATTGACAACTTGACACAGAATAGAATTATCTTTTAAAAGGAGCATACATTTGAGTAGTCTCTTATTATGTTTGTCTGTAGGCTTGTCTGTGAGGGACTGTTTTGAATGATCAATGATAGAGGAACCTAGCCCACCAAGGGAAGTACCATTCTCTGTATCTGTGGTCCTGGGCTATACAAAGAAGCTATCAAACATAGTCTGAATGAGCCAAACAGTGATCCAGCAAGCAGTGTTCTTCCTTGGTTCCTGCCTCCATGTTCCTGTCCTGGATTCCCTCAGTGATAGATTATGAGACATGTAAACCTAAGAAACCCTTTCTTAACCAGGCTGCTTTTACTCAGAATGTTTCATCACAGCAACAGAGAGGAGCTAGAACACCCAGGTAACACACAGCATTCAAAATGCTGCACTCTGCTTGAGAGATACACCAAAAGTCAACCCTGATGCTTCAAGAAGGCTCTGTTGCTGTGGGTATGGTAGGGTATGTACACATTTCTGCTAATGTGGTGGGGGTAGGAGATGTGTGGCATGTACAGAGGAGGAAACAGTGGTAAAAGGGAAAGAAGCCCACAGTTACTCAACTACCTCAGGCTGTAAAATTGAGCCTCGTGGATACACTGGTGGGCACAAAGCTGGTGCTTGGCCTTATGGTTACACCAGTGGGCATCGAGCTGGTAGACTGTAGTCCATGTTAATCCTTCCCATCATCCTTCATTCTATACACAGGACTCTGCCTCACACTCAGTCTTACCTCAACACTTCTGCACAGACCTGATCCTGAGTGAAAATTCTCTCAGTAACTTGACAAACATTTAGTATTCCTTTGAAATTGTTAAGGATTAGGTACTTGCTGCCTCTCTAACCAACCATTTTTGCTGCTATTATAGTTACAAGGTGTGATGGTTTGTATATGTTCGGCCCAAGGAGTGGCACTATTACAAGGTGTGGCCCTGTTGGAGTAGGTGTGTCACTGTGGGTGTGGGCTATAAGACCCTCACTTTACCTGCCTGGAAGTTGTTCTTGCACTAGCGGCCTTCAGATGAAGATGTAGAACTCTCAGATCTGTCCACACCATGCCTGCCTGGATGCTGCCATGCTCCTGCCTTAATGATTATGGACTGAACCTCTGTACTTGTAAGCCAGCCTCTATTAAATGTCCTTATAAGAGATTCCTTGGTCATGGTGTCTGTTCACAGAAGTAAAACTCTAAGACACAGGGAAACTTTCTCAAGTGCTGTTAATAGGAAACTTTCTCATGTCCAGCTTGATTGCATATTCTGTTATGTTCTATGCTTTGGTGTTCTTGCAAACCAATCACAATACAGGTCATTAGAACTGCTTTATTCTATAGTTCTATAGTTTGCCACAATAAGGCTGGACCTAAGCCAACCAGCCAACAGCACTTCTGCACCCATGTCTGAGATGTAATGGTTATTACCTTTGTAAGCTGCTCCTGGTATGGACCCCAACATAAAAGAGACATCTATGCCAATATAAGAAGCCATTTGGAATAAGAGTTCCATTTTGAGTAGGGTTCAAGTAAAGTTTTAAGTTCCCAAGACTTCCCTGGGAATTGACATCCTACTTGGCAGAAGAGTCATATATGTTGAAGTGGAAACTTCTAGTTTCTTTGGAATGTTACTTACATCAAATGGTGTTTTGCTGGAGCACACAGATGAAAGAATGTTTTCCTGAAGCAGACCCAGGTGAAAGGATATTTTGATATAGCAAACACGTGAAAGGACCTGGGATGAAGGAATATAAATATGACCCCATAGACAGTGGGAGACTATCAATAAGCATTGGTTTGATTTGCTCTGCCTTGCTATTCTTCATTAATGACATGAGTGTATAGGCTTGTCTTACATAGCATTATTGAGTTCAACTTGTGATAACATTGCCATTGAGAGAAAATCACCGAAGAACTGCTTGTGAGGCTCCTGCAGCAGCTTGCCACTTCAGCGTCCTCACCTCAGACCAATTGGTAAAGCTGGTGGTTTCCTCAAGATTGAACTACAATTGCTGGTTTGTGCCTGGTGCTTGCCTGCCAAGAGGCCTGGACTGTAGATTCTGGTTCTTGTGTGTCTGCCTGCCTAGAGGACCGGACTGCAGCTGCTGAATTGTATTTGGTGTTTGCTATGGGACTGAATTGCTGAGAAAGATCAAGCTTTCCCCCCAAGGAACTATTGCTGAACAGGTCCACTTCCCCCACATCCTAATAACTTTTCTCTTCCTAATAACCTCTACTGGGTAGTGAGCTAGAGGAGAGATTGAACCCTTATTAAAAGTAGGTTGCAAAAAACCATTATGCCTACTTATGTAGGTAACTGACATCCTTGACAAGTTAAGACATGTTAAGTAAGGCAAGCTGCCCCCATCATAGAGGAATACCCCAACTAATGGGAACAGGATAAGTGTATCACAAAGACATGTTTCTAAGAAAGTCCCCTATCTCTAAAGCTTGATTGGAGAAATAACTTGGCATGGACGTTTATGGATTTCAGGCTTAAAAGCTTTGTAGGATGCTGGTTCATGGGTGTACTCAGCTCCCAAGTCTGTTCTGTAGCCCTGATCTGTTAATCTTGGGGCAAATGCTCAATAAACTATCCCTGTCTGACTAAGATCAGTATTCGTGTGGTTTGTGAGGCGACTCCTGGACCCCAACAGAAATCTACTACGAACCCCACTTTTTGTGATCTTCTTGACCACCCAGATGAATGAGGGCTCCTTTTCCCTGTGTGTGTTAGGTTTAGCTGCTGCAAGTCTAGCATAACATTGGTCATGATTACTCAACTTCCCTAAGTCTGTTGGCACCCCCCCCCCGCCCAAGCAAGCTGGAAACCCTCTAGACAAAAACCTCATTTAGCCTCATAGCCTCAGTGCATGGAATGCAAGAGGCCCTAATCAGTGATTCCAGACAAATAAGGAATGAATGGGGGATACACAAGTGATGAAGAGGATGTCATGGAATTGACATCCTGAGCTGCCTGCATTTCCCTAGGGGCAGCATCAGTGCTGAGCCTCAAAACGGAATAGGAAACCATAATAATATGCTATTCTTGTCAAAGAAAACACCTCTTTATTTTTTTTTAAATTTCAACAATCTCAGTTCCTACTCTGTCTCTGCCCTAATTTTTTCACACACAAAAAAAGACACTTTTTTCCTTAAGCTCCCATAAACTGTCCTTGGTGCCTAGCCAAGACTCTAAGAGCAATGCTTCCCTTCTGGAAGGTGTGATCCTACGGTGCCCTCTGATGATAGGAGAAGTGACTGTTGGGAAGTGCTCACCAGTGGTGCCTCATGGATTTGACACTGGGACCTCAATCAGAGCTGTTTCGCATAAATATAAAATGTTTTTGTTAAATGTTATTCATTTTTAGACCCTACACACATGTTTTACAAAGCAACATTAAGCAATTTAATATTCCTTCATTTTCTCAAAATAAAGACTTTCAGAAGCACAACTGAGCCAAAAGAAAGCTGGTAAAATAATTATTCACTAATAAAATATCTACTAAATATCTACTGTTATCTACTAACAATAGAGCAAATTATCTACTCATTATTATTTCTTTCCTTTTTAAAATTTATCCCTTTTTCCTCCTCTTCCTCCTCTTCCTCCCCCTCCCCCTCCCCCTCCTCCTCCTCCTCTCCCTCCTCCTCCTCCTCCTCCTCCTCCTCCTCCTCCTCCTCCTCCTCCTCCTCCTCCTCCTCCTCCTTATTCTTCTTTTGAGACAGGATCTTCCTACAGAGCCCTGGCTGTTCTGGAACTCACTATGTAGACCTGGCTGGCCTCAAACTCTTAGTTTGACTTAAACTCTTAAACTCAAACTCTTAGTTTTTGACTCTCCTGTCTCTACTTCCCAAATGCTAGGATTAAAGATGTGCACCCCTACTCCTGGCTTCTGTATGTCATTTCTATGGTTCTACAGTAAACAAGAAAAGAGGATTCCCTGAAATTTCTTACTAAGCCAGATCAATAATTCAAATATTAATAAGGAAGCACCTCACTCAAGTAGCTTGGGCATTTTTTCTTGAATCCAAATTCATTTTCTTGATCTTTCAAGATTCTTAAAATCAGTTGATTTTTTCCTTGTAGTACTGGAGAGCAAATACAATCTTAGAATGCCAGGCAAGTATATGCCACTGCAGTAAACTCCCAGCCCCAGATGAAATTCATCTCCCCACACTGGTTCCCCAAATGAGTCTTCAAATGTATCAAAGACACATCCCGGGTATTTCAGCTACAGCATTTTCTTGCTTTTCTCAAGTATTTTGGATCCATGTCTGTCAGCAGAGATTAAGAAAGAAAATGTGGGTCACATATCTATTTTCACTATCCCTAGGATTACTTCAGTTAATGTTGCTAGGATTAAGCACCCCAGGGCATCACTACAAAGTCAGCTAAACCTTTAACTAGTCACTTTATCAGTGATGTGGATAGGTTAAGCCACAGATTGCTCATTTAAGGTCTAAGATTTTGAATATATAAAATTCTAATTCTTAGATAGAGTACTTATTCTCTCTCTGTTTCTCCCTCCCTCTCTCCCTCTCCTTGTCTTGTCTCAGCCTCTCTGTGTCTCTCTGACTCTGTCTGTCTCTCTGTCTCTCTGTCTCTCTCTCTGTCTCTCTGTCTCTCTCTCTCTCTCTCTCTCTCTCTCTCTCTCTCTCTCTCTCTCTCTCTCTGTGTGTGTGTGTGTGTGTGTGTGTGTGTGTGTACATAAAGGCCAAGTAAATAAATAAAAACAGGCTTGTCAGAGGCTCTGGGGTACTCACCAATAACATTTTCCACGATCTTTCCCAAGTTGGAAAATGTTTGCTGGTTTTTAACTACTAAAAATAATGGATGTTTTTCAGAAAAATGATTTGTGTAAATGTAACACTTTTGCCTCATTATCTGGGCCTAGCCTAGAAAGTCGGAAACAGAGGTGACACATTAAATGACCTCAAGAATAGACAAAGGTTTAATGGGGACATTCATTCTCCCTTATGTGTAAGAAAGGGAGAGAAGGAAGGAGGAAGGGAGTGGAGAGACAGGGCTCAGATTTTCAGCTCAAGAGATGGTCAGATGTAAGAGAGAGTATATGGGTTATAAAGCTGGCTTGAGCCCCTTTCCTAAAGAAAGCAAAGAAGTGTTGATGGAGTGGCAGCTGACCTGGGAGGAGAAAGAGGAAAGCTGCACAGTCTGTGCTCTTCAAGAAGATGCAATCCAGTTGGGAAGATAAGAGACAATCTCACTAAACGGAGGTTAACTCAAGAAAAAAATGCAAATTCTGCATGAGTGTCCATAGGGTCAAGCACAGAGGGATGCCAAGCACTGAAGTCTCTGAGTCAGGATAGGCAGAGACTCTCAGAGGCTGGAAGAAGTGTAAATGTTGTTTTCAGCCTTAAGGGATGAAATGGATTTGAGAGGCAGAAGAGGAAGGGGAAGGAGAAGGGGCCTGTACATCAAGAAAGGTTACTAGGATTAGACTTGGTTAATATCCTACAACTAGGTGTACAAAATCCCTAGAGTAGTCACAATAAGGACACAAAGTAAGGCAGTGCCAGAGGAGGAGGGGAGAAAGGGTGATTCAGTTTGGGAAGATGAAATTATTCTCTATGTGGATAATAGTGGTGGTTACATTACCATGTAAATATGCTAAAAGACTCAGAAATCCACTCAAATGCCTAAAGTGATAGATTAGATACTGTGTCTGTTCTTTTAAAGTTTTGAGGTAGTAGGCTTTCTGTCCCCAGGAGACAGGGGACAAGTTTATCCTGAACTGAGTCTCTTTTCCTTCTATGATCTCTTATTAGCTATATGTAAGCTTTACCTCAAATGGCATTTAATGGCAATGGTCGACTATCCAACAGTTTCCTCCTCTTTTACACAAAGCCCCTTTCTTGTTAGGATGCCCATGCTCCTGTGAACAGCTCTGCACCTAGGCACTGCACTGACTGCACTTGGCAGCCTATGAAAAGAGAACATGAAGTTAGCGGCGGGTGGGAGAGTTGGGGGGGTCAAGGTGGGTATGTGTGTTGATCTGAAAGGACATGTAGGGACATAGGCAGTTGAGATGATCAAAACATTATAATACATACATATATGTGTACATATGTAAATATATACATAAATACATATAAATATATGCTGCATATGCACATACATGCATATGCTTATATGTGAATTCTCGTGTGCATATGAAATTCTCAAAGAATGAATTAAAATGCCCATTTCCACCATAAAAGCCATTTACCTCCTCAGCGTCATTAAAATAAGCATGGCCCTTAAATGTTTAAAGGGAAATCTTCTGGACAGTATATTATGAGCATTCTCCCTCCCTTCCTTAAGTTTTTATATAAGGACACAGTGCTGAGATAACAGTGGCTGACATGGCCATGTTCCGTGCATCTAGAGAGATAAAGGATGATGGAAATTCTATCTGGAGCCTTCACAGCCTTGCTACTTTGCTAATCACCCTCAAGAATGCACTCCTCATTTTTGAAGACACTTGTACTGTGTATTCTACATGCAGATACTTTCAGTAGACCTTGGTACTACAAAAACGGCCCTCATGCACATTGCAAGGGCTACAAAAAAAAGGGCTGGAATTTACTCCTCCTCACTGTGGTGAGCAAGAAGATATATACAGCAGGACACCAGAGCAAAAATGAACACCGAGAGAAGAGATAGGACCATACAGTGCCAGCTGGGAGAAAAGGAAGGAAGTGGCCAGTGTTCTGTGTTTTGGAACCATCAAAACCGCCTTGTTTCTGAGAAAGGGTGTTTATAAAGGAAGTACTGAGGAGAAGTATAAACAAAGACTGTCACTGAGAAGGCTCTAGAACGAGGCAAGCAACAGTTCAGGAGTGATGAGGGTAGAAAACCAACAGGGCAGAGTACAAAGACGGTTGGAAAAAAACAAAAGAAGATAATTCTGTGTGCCATCTACAACTGACTGTTGTCCTTTCTCAACTCCACAGATGTCCCAGATTCTCTGCTGCACCACACTTCTATATATGAGTGAACGTATCTCTCCACACATCAGGATAAATCCCTATCAGGTCTACGTGGTCTACTTTATCATATGTTCACCCATGACAAATATCTTTTTGAGAATATTACAACCTCAATGCTTATTAAACACATTCATTAGGTGGTAGTATGCTAGCTGCCTCCGGAGCTGGGTAAACAGGGACCAACCAGAGTGGAGATACGGCTCCATCTGTTCACCTAAGGTTCTGGCAGCCCTGGCAGGCAGCTCCGGGCATGGGGCAAGCTGTTGAACCCAGCTATTTCTGTCCTGTGGCACTCTTAACAGGACCCAAGAGGCTCCACAGGGCAGAGGACTGGTGTGAGAAAGCACTTAATATATTAGTGTGCTCTAACTCTCCCCATGCACACCACTAGGTATTTTGTTACTTGTTTGTATTTTAAGGGAAGCGTAAGGTTCCCAACAGGAAGTCTTTCCTAATGCTTTTCTACGGACTGCATTATAAAAACTAAAAGAAGACAGAATTATGAACAAATGCAAACAATACCATCCTAAAATAAATCCTGGTGGAATATGGTTGGCCCCACCCACCAGGGATTAGTGACCCTTTCTACAAGGCTTCACTTCCATTTTAAGACTGGATTCCCATGCATAGCATCTGATTCTGATCAGGGATAGTTTTTGTTTGTTTGTTTTGTTTCTTTTGGTTATTCTCTCAGCATTTAAAAAATGTAAGATCATTCCCTTGATAGCATACAAACTCTCCATGAGTGGCAGGGTCCCAGAGGAAATATGTTTGGGTGAATATGAATTTTCTGTGGAAAATGTGACACACACACACACACACACACACACAACCTTCTGATCTCAGATGAACCATGTTCTACATCAGAAAGACTTCTGTTTAAAATCTTACTTTGAGGAAAACTTTCAAAGAAGCAACAGATGGTTCTGATGGCCTCCTAAAGCCACGTGGCTTGTTCTCTTCAAGTATCTAAAGATAAGCAATGTGGAAGAGGAAGAAAGGGCCCATATCTTCACAGCTTCTAAGATTAGCAGAAATCATAGAAGGCTTAATTTTCTATCCTGGTGCTCTCTCATTGCAAAGTATCAAACAACTAGTACCGAGTGTCTACTCTGGATACACAGGGTGCAAAAATGAGTCCGTTGTTTCTGTCAGTTGGTCTCTGAACTGTACAAGTTTGAGGCAATACCTTTTGTACCACTCTCTGGGCCTCCTCACACATGGTGATAAAATCAAAACCAACACCATTAGTTAAGCCCAATTAGTTAGTGGAGAATAGAAGGAAAATCAAACTGTGGAGAGTCTCAAGACTTCATCCTACATAATCCCTTGTCCCGCCCGATAGGGATGCCCTTCAAGCCTACCACCAGCACCTTTGGTGTGGAAAGCAATCCATAATGTAGTAGCCAGTGTATGAAGGAACTGAACACCGCTCTGGGACCTGCTTTCAGGATGGTGTACTTGGAATTCATCCCAGTATGTTTTAAACAGGTTTTTGGCAGACCATATGACAGATGCAGAGTTGCATTCTCATTAACTATCGTGTTCAAACCAGATAATAATATACATTTCATTTAATATAATGATCTTAATATTACCCTGTAAGTATGTGATGCGACCATTGCTTGTGCATCTGATATAAGCTGAGTGCATACCTCAGCATTCTCAGAAACAGGGCAAGAGGGAATGTGGTGTTCATTTCCTATACATTATGGTCATCAAGGAGAAACTCTGTTAGACCAACCTTCCAACTCCTTGGAGATGGGAGTATTATTATGGGATGGGTTTGTGACTGGATTAATTAATGGTGTATTCTCAAGCATGTGAGACCTCTTTGTTTCTTCACCTTTCCTTTTTTCTCAAATAAGTATACGCTGAAGCTCCTCTATGCTAACACTTAGAGCTGCCTTCAGTCACGTACCCATCACTAAACGCTCATCATACAGCCGTCACCCACACAGCATGAAGACTGTTTGCCTCGGAGTAACCTGTTGTCTGCTGCTTTCCCCTCAATGCTTCCCCGACCCAGAGGTTACTTCCGTAGCCACGGTTACCTTCTTCAAAGTCTTGCCCTCTGCCTGTCTTTCTTGCCAGTAATATGCTAGCATATCTCTTCTTTCTCTTTCATTGGAACATTTTGAAAGTAGGATTGCTGTCTCACTTGCCAGGACCTTTAAGAGGGGTACATGCAGTAGATATTGAAAAAAAATGGTTGAATTTATTGAAAACATTGACGTATCATGAGCAAACATTTAGTATTAGGAGATAGAAAAAGAAGTGAGTTTAGTTACTCTGATTAGTGGCTTCCATCGATCTGTGAGGGAGACAAAAATACAAGGGATCCTGTAGACCACCCATGCATCTTGAGAAGCCAGGGTCATGGAGACATGACAGGAAAGAACACTGGAAATTTCAGCTGAGCCTTATGGGCCAGCCCTTTGGGGACCACTGGATGACACTCGTTTAAATGGGTTAAAAACTTCAAGTGGCTTCAATTAAACCTACATAACTCTGTCCCGCATGTCAGAAGCCAGTGCATAGCTTCCCTTTTCTCATTTATAGCCCCCATCAATGATCCCAGAGGGTTCTATTTCCCAAACTGACGTTGGTGTCACCTACGCCACATTCAAGTAGATTATAAATGAAGGCAAAAGTAATCAGATTGCTTAAGAGGCATCTTCTGCTCTCTTCTCCTGTCCAGCTCTAGACTTTTATCCCAGAAGTCCATGTGACAAGCCAGTCAGAAGTATTCTGAGGAATAAGGACCTCAGAGTTTCTGTGAAAGAACACAGTCTTAAATGTCCACTTTCCCTGATGTGCCTGTGCACGCGTAACTGGTCTTCTAAAAATGGAACAACCATATGTCTGGGGCTGGCCTTCTTTCTAACAGCATCATGTCAACTGCAGAGAAGAAGGAACAAATCTTATTTTGTATTAGTGCCCCCTCTGGATACAGGTCTAACCTTGGGCATCTGAGCCTCTACAACATTCCTTAGTTCAGTTTCATCAGCAAACACCTGCCTAAAAACTTTGAAGTTGGCATGAGCATTTACAGTTCTTCATATTATTTGATGCAAATCATGGTGACTTATATTGAAAATTGAGACTGGAAAACTTCAGCAGATGTGGTTGGCTTTCTTTCTAATGCCCTCAACATCTCCTGAAAACCTTAAAGTAGATCGGCTGCTGTTTAGTGGCAGAGTTTAGACTCCTCTGTCCCGGAAAGGCTGGTGTTCTATTAGTAGCAGGGGTGGTGAGAACTACACTTAGTGAGTCTTTGCTTTGCACCAAGAGCTCCACCAAAGCCCTTTACGTGCTCTGTAGTTAGTCTGCCAGAGACAGAGTAAAAGGCCACAGACTGGAAGAACTAAATGGCAGACATTTGCTTTCTCACAGTTCTGGGTACTGGAAACTCAGATTAAGGTGTAAGAAAACCCAGCCTCCGATGATGTCTTGCTTCCTGGTGAATGGCTTCTCTCTCACTGTTTGCTCATTTGGGTTTTCCTCTGGGATGGGCCACTTGGAGGGGAGAAAGGTCTTTCTTATCTAGGGATGAAGGTCCCACTCTTCAAACCTCATATTAACTTGACTGTCTTCACATAGGTCCTATCTCTGGTCACATTAGAAGTTAACACTTCAACATAGGAGTATTAAGGAGACACAGTTCAGTCTGTCACAAACTCACTGTGTCACAAGTAGCTTTATAAGTCATAGACATACTATAATTCTTATCAATGAACACAGACCTCAGTAATTTTCCCAGAGTCTCTTCACCATAAGTAAGCTCACACTGATGCAGCCTTTACTTTTAGGAGAAGTTACCTACATGCAGTGCTCATCTGAGTATATTCAAGGTTGGTGACATAAAAGTCAGCGGCCAGCAGATGAAAGCTAGACCAGGGTACCAAATCCACAGATGTTCTGCTCAGTTCAATGGGTCACAAGGCCCTTTGCTGGATTCCAGGTACTCGCCATCCCGGTCACTTCATAGGAAGTCTTTTTCCCCAGGTCTTGACTAGGTACCATTGCCAAGCACAAGTAGTCCCTTTGGTGCTCTTCCTTCTCTGAGATACTCCAGTCCTCATTTGATGCTTTTTCTCACCAGAGGCCACCTCCAACTTGGCATTCTGTGCCTCAGCTTTTCCAGGTTGTCAGTGGTTATAGCCCATCTTTTTTTTTTTTTTTTTTTGAGACAGGGTTTCTCTGTGTAGCCCTGGCTGTCCTGGAACTCACTCTGTAGACCAGGCTGGCTTCAAACTCAGAAATCTGCCTGCCTCTGCCTCCCAAGTGCTGGGATTAAAGGTGTGTGCCACCACTGCCTGGCAGCCCATCTCTTATTATCCCCTAATTTGATCTGCTCTTTATTAAAACATTTTTGGTCCAAACTTTATCACTCCCTTGAGCATATCCCCTAGCTAGGATAGTTAAGGTGTGCTGGTGGCTTCTTCTGGGTGATATTTCATTGGTGGCCTCTGAGAATTAGAGACTTATAGCATATATTTTTTTAAAGATTTATTAATTTATTTTATGCATATGAGTACACCACCATTGCTCTCTTCAGACACACCAAAAGAGGGCATCAGACCCCATTACAGGTGGTTGTGAGCCACCATGTGTTGCTGGGAATTGAACTCAGGACCTCTGGAAGAGCAGTCGGTGCTCTTAACCACTGAGCCATCTCTCTAGCCCTATAGCATATATTTTTATAAGATTACACATTATTATGCCATATATAATATGGTAAAAATTTTCTGATATCAGGTGTGTTTGTCAGTAGGCATGAAAGTCACAATCCATTCCAGGCATCTCCCAAATAAGGCTGTTTCCACTACAGCCCCAAACTGTACTAAAATGTTTAATGCAGACCTCTGTGATCATTCATGTCTCTTAGGCATTCCATTTCAGAATCAAAAGATCCAAGGTGCTTCTGCTTACCTGCCAGTGGCTTCCCTAGGAGTAAGCCTTCAACCACAGACTCTAGAGAGATTGAGTAGAAACACTCTGGCTCCCCAATCCCCTGGGTGGGATCATCCTGAGTCACATGTTATAAACTAGGAGTCAAATGTCCCCATGAATCCAGGTACTCAGTACAAAGGCTAAGGTTAGGACACACCAGCCACTGGCTGTGAAGGCTGGGGTCAGGGCACACTGGCCAGTGGCTGCAAAGGCTAGAGTCAGAACATGGCTGGTCACTGGCTATGAAGGCTGAGGTCAGGACATGTCGGCCAATGGCTCTCTTGTCTTACTGTGTCTTTCACTATAACACCGTGTTTCCTTACTTCACAAATGAGTTACTTGGACTGACATCTTTTCTCTAGGTTTACTGCTAGAGAGATTCCAAACAAGCAGAGAACTGGGCTGAGGAGCACATCAGAGTACAGTGTGCAGGCCCTACCCTGTCACTGTGCCATGTGACACCTGCCACCTGTCTGTCCTTTGCCTAGCCACTGAAAGAGGACGGGAGCCATCAAGAACAGATCTGTCCATAGACATGTCAAAAAGGAACAGTTCATGCTGACTGTCATTCTCAAACACAGATTCTGAGTCTTAGTTGGACCCTGAGATCCAGTTTGTTTTGATAGAAAATGGGACGTTTGGTGTGAGAATGGCTTGTTTCCATTGAGCTGTCTCACATGGGAGTTGTATGACTAGTAAAATTCCCTGGGCCTCACTTTACTCATGTGTAAGATGAGATAACATTTGATGCCCCAAAAGATCACCCCAATGATGATGATAATTGCTAGCAGGATTCAAAGAGGCTTAAGTGGAGTCTGTGTAGCTTGGCAACTCTATGCAGAGGGATAGCTAGGGTGTCTCACTCAAAGCTCCTGAAGCCGGATGAGTTGCTGGAACTTAGACTTCATATTTAATTATGGTAAATGGAGCATATAATATGTATTACAGAATGCCCATCAAGTTCTGGGGCAGTGGCCTAGACTTAAATGCTTCCCTAGGCTTCTATTTGGTATTTGTATTTCAGGATCAAAAATAAAATAAAGAAAGAAAAGAATATACTAGAAAGGTACCACCTAGAAAATATTTCGAGTCAGAGTGGCAGATAGAGGACAGTGTCTCAGAGAACTTAAAAGGAATGGCGCTGGAGCACCAGGGTTTGAATCTTGGAAGCTGGGTCCATGCTCCAACCATCCCTCTACCTCCATCACCACCTCTAGCCATGTAATCCCATAGCCAGAGAAAAGATGCAGCAAGGAGCATAGACCCCAGTCACGGGGAAGGCGACCACTGCTTTTCATTTATGTCATCAATAAACTTACACCGTTCATTTCTTCTGGAATAAAAGGTACAATCAAACTGTGTAAAGTATCCACCTTTTAAAAAGATAGCTACTATTTAAGGGTAGGTATGATGTCACACATCTCTAATTCAGCACCCAGGAGGCAGAGACAGGCAGATCTCAGTGAACATAGCAACTTCTGAGCCCGCCAGAACTGTATATTGAGAGGCTACCCATCCCCAAAGGCAATTAGAAAAATACCTTACCTAAATTCATCTGTTTAATCCCTACAAGAGCCTTTATGGGCTTTATTCTCATTTCCCTCTAGCACAGGTGAGACTAAGCAATGTAGTCAACCTAGCCCATAGGTAAGTGCCAGGGGAGAAGACCTCACTTTGATCTCTGGGCCATAGCCCTCCCATAACTTTTGTTTACTAAAGGACAGTCTGCAACACTGGCCATCGCTATGAGGCTCCCCCAAAGTCACAGGCAGAGCTAGTGTCCAGAGCTCTGCACGTCTGACCTTTGAAACCTTAAAGGGTCCTTTGGCCTTAGAAAGCCTGCAGCAGTTGCTTCTTCTACCTTGGACAGCTCTGCAACTTCATACCCTTGCTTTTCACTGCCCAGTCTTGGCATCAAGGGAAGAACAGTAACCAGAACCTAGGGAAGATGCAAGAGAATTGATTGGAAAGTGAATTGCATCTTATTCTCATCCCATCCAGGGTGATGTCCTTTTCTATATTTAGACAAATGCTTTGCAGAGCCAAAGATGTAATAAAAGCAAGCTACAAAGATTCTAGGCTGGTGCCACGACACAATAAAGAGCTGCAAGAATGATTATTCTAAAAAAATCCCCAAAGAATGATTATTCTAAAAAAGCAACACGCAATAAAAACAAGCTACATCAGCAAACACAACGGTGTGCTTGGGGTCTGGAGCACCTCATAATCGTGGGCAGGTGCAGAGGCTGTATGAAAAAGGGACCTCTTCTCTCTATACGTAAATAAGGCTAGACTCCCTTAAACAACTTGTAAAGTCAGTGAAGAGCAGGAATCAGAAGTGGCTGGTGGCCTGAGGCACCATCTCGATGCCCAATATGCCAACTACTAAATCTGTAAGCCAGATTTGAGCCTTGATGCTTCAGAAAAGACAAAAGCAAGTATGAATGCCTGAAACAGAGATGCGGGGCTTCATTTGTTAGTCTGAAGGCTCAGTGAACTCTCCTATTGAGAACCCCTGCTTTGGGCCCTCAGGGAGTGTAGCAGTCTCTCCACTCTTGACAGAAATGTATATGTTTCGATGAACTTCATCCACTGCAGTGGTCTGTACATCTGTGTTCTACTAAATGATAAAGTGCCTGAGGGCAGAAACCCTCACCTGGCTGCTTCATAGCCTCTCCACAAGTTAGACTGCTATTTACTAAGTGGAAACAGTTCAATGAACCCACACTACTCAAAGCCAGTGGCAATTAGGTTATCTACAGACTAGAGTTTAAAAAGCCATGTGCGTTTCCAATCCTGTGAAGCATCAAGTTTCTGAACTCTGTCCAGCCCCTTTTATCTCTGCAGTCACACAAGGCGAGCCTTGTCTGAGCTCATCTCTGTCGGTTACACCTTGCTAACAAACCACTCTCTTTCCTGGAGACCAAAGCTTGTCAAGCTCTTGGCCTTGCCTTTCCAATTATCGCCAGCACAGATTCACCCAAGGCTCTGCCATCTGCTCCACAAGTCTCCACTCCCCAACCTTTCATCTCAGTGTGTAGGCCACCTCTACCCGACTGCTAAGCCAACAACCCAACAACCCAACCTCACATTTTATGTGTTTGTGCTTTATATTAACCCCCAAGTTGAAGTGCAAGTTTCTAAATTTACCAGGTAATTAACACTAGCTGCTTTAGTAAATAAAATTTCAAGACCCAATTCAAATTCAGGTTAACTCTTCTTTACAGAATGTGGGTATTCCTGGGTGATCAGCATCTGTCTTCTGGATGCTGAGTTAGGGTCCCTGGGAACCCATGCATCTTTCAGCTCTATCTTCTAGCATCTCCTTGGCTTCTTCATGAAGCCAACAGAAGGAGATAGAGACAATGGAGATGGCAAGCCATCATCTAAGGTTTTACTGCTGTGACAGACAGCATTCACAGCCCAGATGCCCACCATGTCATCTCTCCTGACCCAGATGCAAGGAAATGCTGGCAGCCATGACTGTCACAAAGTTTAATAATTACAGCCAAATGATGCCTTATGTATCTTCACAGAGGAAACTGTGTATGTTATTTCATATCTAACAACCCTGAAAAACTAAAAATATATAAATGTATGATTCAGACTCTGAGTCTTGGTGACTATAAATACGATATAATGTTGGATTTTGCACACATACACACACAGAGAGAGAGAGAGAGAGAGAGACAGAGAGAGAGAGAGAGAGAGACGGAGACAGAGAGAGACAGAGAGAGACAGAGAGATCAGAGGGTAGACAATTTGTGCTAAGGCACACAATACAATGGCAGGTCAGGATGTAAACCCACAGTCGCATCATTTTGAGCCCCTCACTGCTCTGCAAAGCAGAGTAATATACATAGGTATATTACTTTTGAGACTGTTACCTGGGAAGAATTATGTATACTGACTCAAGCTGGACTTTAAGAGTAAGAATCTAACCAGCCAGCGCATTGCTATAGTTAAGAAATGGCTTTGCTAGCTAAAGATCTACATGCAAAGGTACTGAGCCCTGAAAAGGCACAGGATGCCGGTGGAAGACGCATGTAAGACACGATCATGATGTTTAGCTACCATTAACACGAAGCCATCAGAAATATCTAAGTCATATCCCAAATCCCAGCTACCTGACTCCAAAACTCCCCCTAGGGAACCGTATCCCTCCAGAAGAGTAAACAACAGAAAGGGGGGCCAGTGTCCCATTCCATAGAGGCTCCTGCCCTGGTTTAAATGTAGTTTGCAGACTCTGGAACACACTGGACTGGAGGTTACTGTATTATGATTGAGGAGTGCTGGGAGGTGGAGCCTTTAAGAGCCTTTCTTTCAGGCCTGATTTAACTCTCAAGGCATCGAGGTCTCACTCTCGTAAGACTGGATCAGTTACTGTGACTTTTCCTTAAACACCCTTCCCTTTGTTCCAGGACACACTCCCAGAAGCTGAAGAGATGCTGACACCATGGCCTTGGACTTCCCAGGCTCCAAAACCATGAGCTGAGATTAGCCTCGTCTGCCTGTAAGACACCCAGTCTCGAACAGTAGTGGGCTTGGACTAAGACCCTAACTCACAGAGCCCCTGAAGCCTGGCAGGAGCTCTGGGCAAGCATGGAGACTTCTGGCGACAGCACCATTCCTGCCACCGGCCCAAAGCCAACTTTGAGATTGCACCAGACTTCACCTGATGTAAGAGAAGACCGAGCAGGCAAGGATGCCTGAAGGCAGGGCAGCTTGCTGGCTGGACATAGCCTAAGCAGAAAGGGTCTGCTTCTTTCCTACCCGGGCCACATGGAAGCGGGAAGGAGACTGACCGCCTCTGCAGCAAAAATGAAATGGGTGCAGGAGAGAATTCACATTTGTTTGTGGCCTTCAGTTTACATCAACTCTACAATGATGTTGTATTTTCTCATAGCTGTGACAGCATGCCTCACATAAACAACTTTGGGTAGGAACAGTTTGTATTGGCTTACAGCCCATGGCAGCCAGAAACATGGGGGAGGACCAAGAAGCAGACAGAACCAGCTGGAATAGCAGCCTAGGCTCTTCCTTCAAAGGCTCACCATTAGCCACTACTACCTCCAAGGCCCTGTGTCCTACAGACTCCATGGCACCCCGCAGTAGTGCTGCCACCTGGCAAACAGAAACTTGCCCTGGGGACATGTGGTGGTTTGAATAGGAATGGCCCTATAGACTGGAATATTTGAATGCTTGGCTTATAAGGAGTGGCACTATTGGGAGGTATGGCATTGATGGAATAGATGTGGCCTTGCTGAAGGAAGTTTTGGGGTCTCATATATGCTCAAGCTATGCCTAGTATGGCATTCACTTTTGCTGCCTGTGGATCCAGATGTAGGCCTCTCAGTTCCTTCTCCATGTCGGCCTGACTCCTGCCATGCTTCCAACCATGATGATAATGAACTAACCTCTGAAACTGTAAACCAGCCCCAATTTATAAGAGTTGCTGGTTCATAGTGTCTCTCAACAGCAATAAAACCCTAAGAAAGGGCAGTTCACATTCAAATCACAGTAGCTCTGATGCACATAAAATAATATGTACCCTCTTTAAGTGCATTTTGAAACTTTGGTCTCCTGAGAGAACACCTCTAGGGCCAGATGGCATCATTTCTTCCTCCTGTCAGAATTCCTTCATGCCATTTTGTATTCTATGTGCCTACTTCAAGTCTTATTCTACCAATGTTCTGTGATGTAACTGTAAACAAGGTTTTTTTTTTTTTTAACATTTCCATATAAACTCACATTCTATGAACACTTTGGGATATGACTTCTCTAGTTCATCAGAATAGGTTAGGATTTGTATATCAGTAGGCTGTTCTTGTTGGTGCATAGCATACCATCTTATGACTAAGTCACAGTTTGTTTACCCTCTTCCCTGCTGATGGACATTAAAGTTTTGAGGAACTTTGTGAACTTTGTGTATGGTGTGTGTGTGTGTGTGTGTGTGTGTGTGTGTGTGTGTGTGTGGTGGCTATTCTTGGTGTCAACTTGACTACATCTGGAATTAACTAAAACTCAAGTGGCTGAGTATATCTGTGAGAGATTTTTCTTAATTATATCATTTGAAGTGGGAATACCCACCTTTAATCTGGGTCACACCTTCCTGGTGGCAGCCCTACTTATTCAGGGTTCCAGAATATACTGAAGACTAACTAAGACATCTAGCCTGGTGGACAGAACAACTACTGGATTCTTGGACTGTCTGTTGGTAGACAGCCATTGTTGGACAAGCTAGACCATAGCCTGTAAGCCAATCCAATAAATTCCTACTTTGTATAGAGAGATAGAGTCATTCTACCAGTTCTGTTCCTCTAGAGAACTCTAACATAGTATGTATGTATGTGTGTGTATGTGGTATACATACATACATGTATGTGTGAATGGAGGTGTATGGACACCTATATGCTCACATTCATGAAGGGCAGAAGAGGTCATTGAGTGACCTTCTATATCACTTTCCTCTTTTTTCCTTCGAGATATAAACTCTTGCTGAACCACAATCTAGGCTGGTGGCCAGCAAATCCTAGCAATCCTCCTGTCTC
This sequence comes from Arvicanthis niloticus, assembly GCF_011762505.2. Lineage (NCBI taxonomy): Eukaryota > Metazoa > Chordata > Mammalia > Rodentia > Muridae > Arvicanthis > Arvicanthis niloticus. Next base: position 39,604,485 of record NC_047667.1, read on the forward strand.
TACCACATAGAGTCACAAACACACATGGCCATGCCTGAATGATTTCGTGGATGATGGAGATTTGAATTCAGATGCTCCTGTTTGGACAGCAAGTGCTTTTGTCAACTGAGTCATCTCCCCAGCCCCATGTAAAGTCTTTAGTGAACATAATGAATTATCTTACTGAGGAGAGAGCCATCAAGCACAGTCCAGTGTCCTAGATTGTCACTATATAGGATCTATAACATATAGAATCTGAAGGATATATTATCTATAGCATATAGACTCTACAGCCTATAGAACATGTAACACATAGCAGCTGAGTCTACAGCCTATAGAACACGTAGCACATATCATCTATAGCATATGGTCCCTGTAGCAGCATATAGGATATATATATATATATATATATATATATATATATATATATATATATTAGCTCTGCCTTAGAGATTAGGAAGAGGAGGAGACATAATGAGCACTGTCACCCCACAGAAAATACCTAGGATGTCCATTTCACTCCACGTGTCCCCCTCCTTCTTCTGTCTCCTGTGCCCCTACACACACACACACACACACACACACACTTGGTTCTTTCTTCAATTTGGTGTTTCTTTTTATTTAACTTTAAACACTAAAAAGGAAAACTTTTTAAAGATTAATTATTTTTATGTTATGTCTTTGAGTATAGCCCCTGCACAGCGGGTGGCCGCAGAGATCAAAACAGGGACATTAGCTCCCCTCAAGCTGAAGTTCCAGATGGTTGCAAGCTATCATGTGGGTGCTGGAAACCAAACCCGAGGCCTCTGCAAGAACAGCACATGCTCTTAAACCCTGAGCCATCTCTCCACACCAAGAAAACCTTGTTTTCATCCAGGGTCAGGACAGCTTCAGGAATGACTGACATTTCATTCTGCTTTTAAACATGGGATTTACTTTAAATAATCTGGAAGCTTCTTAGAGAAGTCACCATAGAGAATGGCAGATTGTCTGAAACCTCCAAAACTGTGGGCCCCGACTGCCAGGGGAACACCCTACCTCCCATATTGTGACTCTTTTAGATTCTTCCAAAAGTGAAGCATCTCGGTATGTCACATGGCTCTGCCTGCCTTCTAGAAGTGAGAGGAATGAGCAAGTAGGACTGGACTCATTACGTTTTCTCAAGAATAAAAACAAGCACACACACACACAAATCCAGTGAGCATTGGTAGTGAGTCAGGAAACATGGGAAAACACACACTGCATGTGCAGACACACTGGCTGACATGACTAAAACAGTCTGACAAGAAATCCTCCCTCCCGGCTCTCTCCTCTCCTTCCCTCTCTTCTCCTTACTCTCTCCCCCTCATCACTCTCTCCAAGTGAAGCCAGCTGCCACATCTGAGGAGACTCAAACTGCCCTGTGGAAGGGCCCACATTACGAAGAATTCAGCTGCCACAAGCCATGAAGTGAGCCGTCTTGGAAGTGGATTCTTCTGCTCCAGCTGGGCCATCAGATGATAACAGCCTCAGCCAAAGTCTTCATTGCAGCTCCATAGAAAATCCCACATCAGAACCGTGTTCTTAAACTGCTCCCATATTTCTGAACTACAAAACCACTGTATGTGGTTTTGTTCATTTGGATATTGTTGTAAGCTGCAGAACTGGGGAAATTTGTTACACAATAGGTACCTATGAGATACCCATAACATTTATATTCTCTCCACCTTCATCTGAGGACAGGGAAAGAAAAGAGAAACTGCTAAGACTTTGTCCCTGCCTATATATCAAGATCTGCTGTGAAAGCATATCCTTTTATGAAGCCTTTTCTAACGATTCCTACTATAAAATTACTTTATTTAGAACTGTTAAGATTTGGAACTCATGTTAGCTAAAATAAATATTTCCTAGTTTTAATTAACTTATCAAAAAATAGTCTAAACAAAATGTGGTCAATAAATCTTGAGACAGTCAAAAAGGAACACTAAGTCACCTGATATCTGGTTTTATTTAAAAAAACATAAATATTTTAATATTCCTTACTTTCAGGGTTCTTATATTGATCAAATTATTCTTCATATGCAATTTTGGGCCTTCCTCTTACCATGCAGTAACCTTGTCCCTCAGTTCCTGACTTCTTGTCTTTAGCTACTGACTCTCAGGACAAATTCTAGTCTAAAGTTCTTGTTATTCCAAGAGTGCTGCATGGACCTGCTGGACCAATAGCACCAGAGACCTCTCCTGACACGCAGAGCCTCAGAACCTATCACACTTTTACCACGGGGCATTTACCCTCTCCTTGACTGAAAGAATAGTCCTTCGTTATTTGCAGGAAGCACCCGCCCTCCACCCCCCCATTTTTCATTCTCATTTCTGCCCAAGTGTTTCCTGCAAAGCAAAGCCATTCCTAGCCAACAAACGAATGCTGTCTTCCCGCCATGTCCTGTCCCCATGTTAGTCAGGATTCTCTAGACTAACAAAGCTTACAGAATGAATCTCTACATACAGAAAAGGGGGATTATTAGAATGACTTACAGGCTGTGGTCCAGCTAATTCAACAGTGGCTGCCTATAAATGGAAGATCCAAGAAGCTACTAGTTGTTCAGAGAGCTAGGCTGGGTGCTCCAGCTAGTCTTCAGTATTTATTAGAATTCCAAAGAAGTAGGCTCTAATGCCAATGAAGGAAAGGACTTGCTAGCAAGGCAAGAGCAAGCAGTCAAAGAGAAAAGTTTCTGCCCTCCATGACCTTATATAGGCTTTTAAGTAGAAGGTGTGGCCCAGATTAGAGATGGGTCTTCCCACCTCCAAGATCCAGATTAAAGATGTTTTCCCACCTCAAATATATGGATTAGAAGTGGATCCTCCCACTTCAAATTAAGCAAAAATCTCTCACAGGTGTACCCCTCCACTTTGGGGTTTTAGTTAATTCTAGATCCAGTCCAGCTGGCCACTGAGACTAGCCATAATAACCGCTACCATTCCACTTTCTCCATGGAATTTTTACAATGCGATATTATTTTACATAATCATTTTTAAAACTTTCCTTTCAGAAATATTTATGTAACACCTGCTGTGAGCTAGGCACTATTCTAAGTTCTGAGGACACAGTAGGGAACAGAACAAAGTCTCTCAATCTCTTCCTGCATTAGAGCACACAAATACCTGTTCTAGTTAGAATTTCATTATTTTAAACTAGTAATTTCTTCAAAAGGAGTCAATACCATCCAGTGCAGAAGAGTCCATCACAGGTCCCAATACTTGAACCGTCCACTTCTGCATTGTGAGAGGTGTCAACAATGTGCTTTTGGGTTAGGCCAGGCTCCTGGGGCCCAGTTGACTTCATAAATTTTGCTATTGCCCCAGGACAGCCTTTTTGCAGTAGAAATGTCTCTGACATCATGCACACATCCATTTTCCTGGCTGTTGGTTGTCTTGATCTCATGCCCTTAGCTGAATTTGACACTTCCCCATCGTGGGACTACACTGCTGTATTACAGTCAGCAAACAGTGGCAGCAGCAGGAATTACACCACAAAGTTAGGCTTGAGAAAAGCCTTCTTAGGGCAGAGCGTCTGTGGTGTTCTTTCATTATCTCTCTCTGCACCTTTGCTGTGGTCTGTTTTATCTAGTCCAATGCCCCTGCAGAAATTCGTGCCAATGTGATGGTGTTAGGAGACGAGGCTGAAGAAATAGCACTATTCATGGGTAGAATGGGTGCTCCTGGGAAAGGAGACTTGTATAAGTCTTAGTCTCTCTTGTCCCGGAGTCTTCTACCATGGAACGATGCAGCAAAGAATGGCATCAGCTTCTTCATCTTGAACCTCCCAGGCTCAAGAACAATGCACAACAAACACACATCCATAATAAATTACCCACTCTTGAGTCATAGTAGCACAAGATTGATGGAGGCAACCCTTGCCCTATCCTAGTTCACAGCTAGACTCCATTCTTGGGAGATATACTTTGAAGTCGGTTATGTATGTATTTCCTCCAAAGGTGTCAATCTATAGGTGAACATGAAACTCTTGGAGATCACAAGGGAAGTGAACATGAATATCTATTATATACCAGTCTTTCCTTTTGACAATCATTTCAGTATGTGAAGAAAGGTGCAGCATGCCCTGCATTTCACAGATGAGAAACTGAGGCTCAGGGACATTAACTAATTGCCCGCGTCATGTTGGATGGTCTGAAACCAAAACTGCTTCTCAAGCTACCTCAGCCCTAGACCTTTAAAGAAGCATGGTCTCCACAGAAAATTGGAAGAATATTTTAAAAACCAAGCATGCATGTATGTAGGTAGGAAGAGGTGACAGAAACGGGGGCGAGAAGAGACCCTTCAGCCACAGCTCACCAAATTCATGACGATAAGGCCTCTCAAGTCATATGTGCACCAACCCCTTCTGTCTATAGACATTAAAGGAGATGAATAATATTCATTTGCATCTAAATCACTGAGAGCCTGCAACCTAGGAAGAGCAAACCTATGCAATTATATTTACAGGAGCCAAACTATCCAGCAGTCTTACCTGATGGCTTTCTCAAGCAATGTTCAAACCCTCAGTGTCCCTATCTGTGGTCAACTGAAGTGCCACCACCATAACTTCATAGTCCTGTAGGAGGGATTACCATTCCTAAGTAATTTCTGAATTTAGCACCACCTTCATGTCTTCACCCATCCCAAACTGCTGGATAAATAAATACAAGTTTCATCATTGGAAAGGATGAGTACTCAAAGAGTGGGCTTATTAGGCACATATATTTGTTTTGCTTTTAAAAAAAAATCTCTCAAAACTACTAGGCTTAGGGTCTCACAGCCTAAACATGTATATTCAAAGGGAAGTAGCCCTTGATATGATCTATTTTGCTCAATGAATATGGGTGTTGTGATCCGAGCTGCCCCACGTTTGGGGGCCAAAATGTTGGGGACCGCACTATCAGTGTTGGAACCCGCACTGCCAAAAGCCTTGGGGGCTAAATTGTTAGAGCCTGCACTGCCCCAAGCTGCTCCAGTCTGTGAGTTGGGGTTCAGGAAGAGAGAGAGTGAGGATGGACGCAAAGAACAGAGACCAGACAGAGTGTGATTCAATCCCATTTATTCTTCAGTCTCTCTTCTTCTCTCCAAGTCCCTAGTTCCTAGTCCCAGGTTCTAATTCTCTGTCTCAAGTCTCAAGTTCTCTAGTCCAAGTGTCTAGTTCCTACTCCTTTCTCCAAGTACCCTTCCAAGTTACAAGTTACCTGCTCCAAGTCTCAAGTACCAAGTAACCTTCTTCCAAGTGCTAGTGCCTAATTCTAGTTGCCTGTCTGTCTTGAGTCTCGAGTGCCTACTCCCAAGTACAAGTGTCTAATAATTTCTTTTGTCTGCCTCTCAGCTTTTATATGTCTCACTTCTAAGCCACACCTTTAAGTCACACCTTTAAGTCACGCCCTTAGGTCTTATCTCTAAATCACACCTTTAAGTCTCTAACACCCAAGTGAAAATCCTGGGTATCTAAAACAAGATGTTATCAGAGTGTGCTCAGCTGTTGTAGGCTATTGTAAGCAAGTCTCTTGTCAGGGTATATGGCTCGAGATGGCTGCAAGGATGATAGCAGCCTTCTGTTGGCTCCCCACATATGGGGGTTTCTTTTTTAACAAAAAATTTGCAAAGCAGAAAGGATACATCCTTGCTCTGTCCTTTGAATAGCAGAGGTGAAATTGAGTGAGAAGTTGTCAACTTAGGGATATTTGAATGCAATAAAATAACCCCGTTTCTGAGTGCTTACTCTGTGGAGATCCATCAGGTAGAACATCACATGTTAGATAAGAGAGAATGTATGCTCTGAAGATTAAATTGTTCTTGTAGAAATAAGTATGCATGTCAGTGGTAATTAACACCCCTGTCCGCAAACACAGCAGGATAATATTTTGAGGTATTAACCAATGTTTTTCCTGCTCAGTGACTGACTGCTGTTACCTGTGACCCTTCTCCGTGTAGTGTAGTTTGGCACATTGCCTTACGGAGTGGATTATGCTCTGGAACAAAAGAGGTAAATCCTTGGCTTTTGATTTTTAAAATCTGAAATCTTGGCAAAAACATGTTTGGGAAGAAAACGGAGTACAAACTGGCCAAGGTCAATTTCCCTACCCCCTCCTAAGACAAAACTGGAAGGAAAAAAACAAAACAAAACAAAACAAAACAAAACAAAAAACAAAAAACAAACCAAAAAAACAAAAAAACAAACAAAAAAAAACCAACTGGGAGAGAGAACCAAAACTGAAGACTTAGACCCTTGAGCTGAACAGGTCATTGAGCAGACACTGTTCTGTCCCCTTCACTCTGACCTGGTCTGGGCAAGTTCCTGGTCCTGAGGAGAAACAATAGATGTAGCAGGGGAAATGGGGAAATAGGAGAAGACTCTGAGCCACATCAGTCCACCCCACCACTCCTGCTACTGCCTCCTCAGTGGGCAACACCACAGACAAGGCTTCTTATTGTGGTGCCAGTGAAGAACATCTACCTGACAAAATAATGACAAAATATTCTAGATGGAGAAGGGGCCAAATGGCTTGAAAGTTCCCCCACATGATCATGGAGTCAGGGGACAAAGCCAAGTATTTTCTAGGAACCACAGAGAAAGGCTGAGAGGGACCTAGGTCTGAAAGCCCTTGTGTATGTGTGGTTTGAAGTTGGGTGTGGGGATGCCTGGGAGGAACCAGGGAGAGGAGCTTGTTCCATTCAGCTGATGCCAATGTGGTTGATGAGAAACCCCAAGGGGTGACATCTACCTCCAAGTCTTTCCCCCTCCCATGCCAATGGGTCCCTAAACCTCAATGGGTTTCTATAAATAAACACTGCAGGTTCAAGTCCTGCATAGATGATTATCCATCCTAGAAGTCAAGCACCAGGTTCCTCACCCAGGAACTCACCATTAACCAGATGTCTTCAGAAAGTCTGCTGCTCTCCCGCAATGCAGGCACTGGCTTTTTTCTTCATTCTTAGGAAGCAAAAGCTCAGGGTAACATGTAACAGCCCACGATACATCACAAGAAACTCCCCCAAAGACAAAAGGGTCCTAATTTATAGGGATAGAGCCTGCGCAGAGGAGTGAGAAACAACGTTGCCCTGCCTTGCCTTTCCTCTGCATTTGCCTAGAGCAGCCTGTCTTCCCCTTGAGGGGATCTTAGTGCCTTTACTCCCTGAGATGTCCTCTTGTTACTTCCCCACTGCAACGACAGCTCCGGTCTCCACAGCCAGTCAGTTAAATATACCTCGCTGCTATCTCTCCTTTCTTATTCATGCCTACTGATCTCTTCTCCCAATCCAGGAATATCGTAGACTCTCACTTCCCTTTAGTTAAGCCATTACACCCTGATGCTTAACTTGCTTTGGATAATACAATGTAGGTTGCCATGATAACAGCACTAAGCTGCAGTGTGTGACATGTCAGTACTGTCCTCTCCCTGTCACTGGAACTAATATATTCCAGGAGGAGATTCTATCAGCAGAATTCCCAGAAAAGGGATTCCCAGCCGATGTGCAATGTGGGCACATGCACACTGGGTGGGGACATGGGATGGAAGCAAAGCCGTCATTTGTTAAGTGAAGTCACTGGTGGCTACTGTTTCATGCTCTAACCCATCCTGAGATGGCTTGGGAGACTGCTGGGCCCAGGCTCTCACACTGCCCCTCTGAACTGTCAACACAAGCTACTGCAAACTGCTGCTAGTCTCCGAAAACCAAGTGAAGCCACTTGGAGTGAACATTCAGAGCCTCTTACATCCAACTGATTAAATGTTGAGAATAATCAGAAAATATGTGGACCTGCTCTCCAAAAATTCATATATAGTATTTTCTTATCCAGGAGGGTTCTACAGAAATATTTGTCAGATGAAACCAAGTCATAACTTCAAGAGTAGGAAGCAAACACACAGAATGATTGTGAGCCATGGCCAGCAGATAAGGGGGTTACCAGGTGAGATCCGTTCAACACTCCCAAGGTTCCCCTGCCCACATGGGCTCTAGTACCAATGAGTGGAGACTTTACTAAGCTCTTTGCTTACTCTTCAATTTTGTTTTAAGCGTGCCTTAAACCTGGACATGCATGTATTCATTCTCTGAAATTAAACTATTTATACAGTGCCATAAATACCACTTTCAGAGTTATCTACACACAGCTCAAGAGGGTGAGAGGGTGATGTGACTGATGCTTAAGTCATTTCCTCCCTCCCTCCTGGGCTGCCTTTCCTCCCAAAGGTGCTTTGGCAGACTTTAATATGTCTCTGCGCATCACTGGGGAGAGAAGCAGCATAGTAGTCTGAAAAGTGAGGCAGACATTGAGAGACAGGCTCGTACCCAAATGGCCCACGCCAACACCTGCTACCACAGGAAGCCTTTGCTTAACTACTAAGGTGATAATTCTTCTCCAACTTCAGAGGACAGCTTAACGGTAGTCATAACTAAACAGCATCCTCGTTGTTGTGGAACCAGGACAAGGACTAAGAGACACAGCAAACACAGCACAGCACATGGACCATTTAGAATGGCCACGGCACCCTCCCTTGTTGTGCTCTCAGTTTGCTTCATACATAGATCATTCTTTCTAGCAGACAGTAAAAACTCCTTGAGAAATGCACACCCCAGTTTCTTTTTATTTCCTCTAATGTATATTTTTGAGGGGAAAGAAACAGTGTGTGTACATACAATGAGTGTCTGAAAGCTCTATCAGAAGCTGTTGAGCCCCACGCCCCTGAGAAGACTACATAAACAATACAAACGACATGCTCTGTGTGCCTTGTGACAAGTATTCTTCAGTTCGCATTGCCAGCATCCGTCTGGAGTCTGAGAGCTGCAATTGTTTCTGAGTTTCTTGAGGGCACGGGTCCAGCACTGTGTCCACACACTGTCTAAGCACATGCTGTCCACTGTATTTTACCTCTTCATCCCAAATTTACATGCCGAGACCCCAGTGCGACTGTATTTAGAAATGAGTAGAGCTCTGGGAAGGTATTAGTGGGATGTGAGGTTGTGACAGCCTCAATAACAAGGCTGTGCCATTGTAAGAAGAGGGAGAGAGTCCAGGTTATTTCTCTCTGTAGAAAGCAGGCCATGAGAGACAGAGCTGGAAGGAAGGAAAAGAACCTTGAGCCAAATCAGCTGATCAGGGTCCTTGTTCAGAAACCTCTAGGTTCTACAAGTATGAGAAAATAAATTTCTACTTCTAAGCTACCTGACCTCCAGCAATGGGGACTAAGACATTAGCTAATATCTGATACATTAATAAATAGATGAATTTTAACAACATATTGTCTCTGCTCAGTAGCCCTAAACAAATGTCAGTCTTTTAGGTTCTGATTTCATTAATTTGAGGGAAAGTTTTTCCAGAATCATCAAATAATCCAGTTGGACATTATAATAACCCCACTGACATGATCTTTCTACCTTTTGCCATTTGTGAGCACATACAGTTCTCATTCAAAGGCCATTAAGAGGATTACACTGCAGAAGAGGCCAGTGGTAAGGAACAGCAGTTATTGGCCAGAAAGAAGAGGAAGCATATGATTAGATGGCACATTATTCTGTAAAGGCTCAAGGTAAAATATAGTTGCCAGACAACCCTCTCCTGACAGGAGCTCTCTGTCTTGGCAAGAAGCAGCGCACAGCAGTCGGAGAGTGCCTTCCTGCTGCGGCAGCAATGGAAAAAGTGACCTCACAGAAGAACTCAGCACAGAAATGCTCTCTGAACAAGAGATGGAAGCTCAAGCAAAGCTTTAAGTTGTTTGGTTACAGGCTTATAAAACTGCAAAGATGTTTCAGTGAACGCATACAGATTACATGAACGAGATGTTTCAGCCAACAGATACAGATTACATGAGATTACTCATCTGCTGGAATCTGTGAATTCGCAAATGTCTCTGTGCCCCTGCTCTCTACAGCAGCTCTATGGTATGGAGAGAATCTTCTAAAGAGGTCCAGGCAGGAGAACAAAAGAAATCAGTCAGGGTCTACTGGACCTGGGTGACTTCATGCTGCCCTGAGCCTCCCCAGCAGAGGGCACACCAAGCAGGAACTCCAGGGAAGAACAGCCAGAGAGAAATCCCACAAAACCTTTTCCCCTCCTTCTAACTGGAGGAAAAGGAAGCAAGCTTAAATGGAATAGAGCAGCAATTCATGTCTTTTACTGTAGGTATTTGGCCAATACAGAGCAGCTTTGGAGCTGAGGCCTTGTGTGCTAGGTCCCGAATCCTGAATCTCACTGAATAAATCAAGCTTTTGCAAGCACAAATGAAATGCATATGGATTGGAGGGGAAAAGTCTCTCCCACTCACCCCTTCCCCCAACAGGCTTTCTTTTAAATATAGATTTACATTTTGAGCAAAGCCTGACTCAACTCACATATTTAATGCGGGTAGAGTGTAATTTTAAAGGCCTGTCAGAAAGAGGGGGTGTGGGCACATAAGACTTATTTGTATTTTTTATTTATACCACTTCCCACAGATTGAAACAATTCAAGAACTCTTCTCAAGAAAAACCACAAGCTAATTTTAGCCTGCAGTCTGGAGATGCGCTTAGCCTACAGCACCCTCTGGTGTCCATGTGGACTGTTAAAATTTGTCTCCAGGCAAAAAGCAAGCCACTGTCTGAGACCCAAGACTATATACAGCAGGCTTTGTTGGTCAGATAGTCAGAGTCTGCAAAGTACCAGTTACTGTGGGAATTGGGACAGAGGTGTGTTTTTAAAAGACATGGTTTCCTGTTCTGTTCTTAAGGACTCTTGCTCTAACGGGAAAATCTAATGTAAACTCAATTACAAAGTTACTTAATCAAACAGGCCAAATGAGACACTTCCCTTCCCTCTCTTCAGATTGTGTAAGGTCATTGTTTGCATTAGCAGGTATCTAGCTGGCTCTGGCAGAACAGCTTTAAGCCACAGAGAACATTCTGGAATCGAGTCAGCAACCCACACTGTACAGTGAAACTGCATGCCAGCCTTAGACTTGAAAGGCCATTTTGGTCTTGTTACCTAGCTCTGACTCAGTGATCTGATGTTTAAGCTTCACATTTGTCCGAAATGTAGATTGCTTTCTCCAGCACCGCAATACATCAGGAATTAAGGTGAGAATTCATCCCTTAGGATTCTTGGATCTGGAACTGCCATACTGGAGTGACAGAAACACCTTCAAGCCTTCTGGGGCAGCAAAGGGAATCTGAAGTTGTGAAAGTCTTTGATCTAGAAAAAGTGGGTCTCGGGAATGGTCAAGGGGGCGCAGGCCAACTACAGACCAAGAAAAGCCTGTCACACTCGGCATACTACTCCTGACTTTTGTCCGTTTTTTGTTTTTGTTTTTTCCCATTCCTGTCACTGCTGCTTCCTAATGAGCCACGAGATCTGGTGTAGGTGGGAACCGTGACTCGATTCTGAGGAACAAGGCAAAAGAGACGGGAGACCAGTGATGTCACATGAGATGGTTTAAGTCCAATGTGCTGACTTTCTTGTTGGCTTTGAGAAAGTGACCAGTTGTGCTGGGATAGCCCATGGCAAGGCACAAAATGTGGCCTCCACCACACCCTCAGAGGTAGAGAGCATCACAAAGCATAGGAAGCCAAGAGAGGAAGCGCATCTCAGTGGCACCTCAGCTGAGACGCAGCCCACAAGCCCATGCCTGCTGCGCTGCCCAAAGCCCCGTAAGATCATAATGTGCTGTTATACACTGCTAGCTTCAGTATGCAGTGACGGATGATTACTACAGATTTCAAGATATTTTTTATTTAAACCGTTTTATTATAAAAGTAATACAAATAACAAATGAAATGTGGAGAAGGTCAAGGCATCCACTTGCTGCCCTGCCATCCTATTGGGACCACGAAATCTGATTGTCTACTTTCATAGCCTGATATGTCATTAACATCCATGACCACATACGTTAATGCTCTATGTCCAGTTTCTTGCTGTAGTGTTTTCTCCATACCATTCACGGATACCTGTCTATCGACTACACATGTGGGATGGCAGAGGCACAGCCAGGCTCCACCACACTGAACGTATCCTTGATGTAAACCTGCATGTAACTGTCTGTCTCTGATAAGAAAGTTCTAGGCTAACTATATTTGCAAGCAATATAGTGCTTCCATCCGAGAAGGTTTTATTCTGAAAGGAAGTTTATGGGTTGGGACTAGCTAAGTCAGCCCTGACTACTTGGAGACGAAAGATGAAGCATGCTGAAGAGCCTCACAGCCAATCCTTCAGGGAGGAAATCAGTACCAGGAAGGGCAGACGTCATCTTCTAAGAGAAATATTCTGCAACACAGAGGAAGAAGTCAGAACACACCTAATAGAGAGCATATGCAAAACTAAACTTAGAAAGGTATTTACTGTAACCATCCCAATTCGGTGGACAAATGTAGAGCCAGCAGACGTCAGACACGTACTAAAACGTTGCGGACACAACGTTAACACAGAGTTTTCTAAGTATTTGATTACAACCAGTAGTGGCCTTTGCATTTCATTGCAGTTACTTGGATGCAGGACTGCAGAAAATGCTCTGAAAAAATAGGATATTCTCCACAGAACAGAAAAAGTAAATTATTTCTTCAAAATATAGCTAGGAAAATACAGCCTTTTCTTATTCTGAGGAATAAAAACCAAGCCTTTTTAGCCTTGAATTTGTCATATGGCAAAGAAGTGAAAGCCGAGTTGCCTGATCCACACTCAGGGTCAGGCCACGCCTCTCTCTCCCACTACTGTTTCCATCAATCACTTCAAAACTGACCTGAGGGTCTGGCAGCATAAACCCATCGGTAAGTTTATAATAGACTATCGTGGAATCCGACTCCACTATGGCCAAAGTAAAGGACATCGGCAGTTCCGGATCGCCTTGCAACTTTCTAGACGCCTTCAGGATTTCCCTTATCCTGAAAATGAAGACAAAGAATGTTTAAGACTCACAGTTACCCAATTAACAAACAGTATAAGATCAAACAATATAAATTCTTGAGGGAAAGGGAGGATATCCAAAAATGCTAAGGCCATGTCTACGGGCTCAAGTGTACCGCCTAAGAAGGCCTACACACTCACTGCTTATTCACTCTCTCTGGGTCAGCTGATTCTGGAACCTCCAAAATACAACTACAACCTAAGAGTGTTTTATGCATCTAATTAGCTAAGGACCACAGATGTTAATTTTCCTGCCTTCCGATTTGGTCCCTCATTGGAACAAAGTGGCACATGGATCTATGATTTTCAACAGATTGTAGGGCTGTTGTGATGGAAGACACCTATCCTCCCAGCCTGGGACGCAGAGGCAGGAGAGTCATAGAAAACTAGAGAGGAGAAGGACCACAGAGCTCCTGGCTAGCCAGGGCTTACACAGTGAGACCCTGTCTCAAAATATCTGGAAAATAAGCAACAGACTGTAATAAATATGTCCCCTTGGTTTTCCATGGGGTCTGTAACTACTGCCTTTGAGTATGTAACTCCCCACTGGTTACCCACTAGCCCACCTGTTCTCCTACTCTTGTGAGGTTTGGTTTTGTTTTTTTGTTTTGTGTTATTTTCCCAAGTTAACTGGGGGAAGCCACATTAGAGTCTTACATTAACATTCTCAAGTGTCTGATAATGTTTTAATCACATTATCTTGGCATCATTTCCTTGCTCAAAAACTGATTCCATTTTCCCCTTATACTTTTTGTTTAAACTGTCAAATACTACTTATTAAAAATTATTTTTGGATGCAAGTGTTTTGCCTGCACATGTCTACTTATCACATGGGTGCAGTGCCTGCAGAAAAGGGTGCTGGATCCTCGGAACTGCAGTCACCAGCAGCTGCCATGCGGGTGACAGGCACGAAACCAGAGGCCTCTGCAACAGCAACAGTGCTCTGAGCCACTCATGCGGCTTCTTCCCAGTATACAACACACATAATTTCTCTAAGTATCCTTAACTGGCAGACTATGGTGAGAACAGGACAGAAACAAAAAGAAAAGGAGAAAGAGAAAGGAAAAAAAAAAGAAACACCTTCTTAAGACAACTTTATTCAATTTCTCTTTTTTAAACATGTTATATTAAATGTTTAAATTAAAGGTGAGTGTGTGTGCATGTACACACCTGTATGTGTTTGTGTGTACATGCTTCTCTCTGTGTGTGCACATGTATTATTTTGCCTGTGTGTGTATGTGTTCATGTGCATGCTTCTGTGTGTGTGCACGGGTGTACGTGTCTCCTAAGGCGAGGTGGTGACCTGGGTGAGGTGTGTGCATCTCACACTGCCAGTGAGGACGGAAATGTTCACTGCACTGACTGCTGTTCTTTCATTCTCAGGTCATACTTGTTTTCGGAATCCTCAACAGCAAAACAGTCTTAGGTTAGAGAATTAATTTAACAGCTGTAAAGGAAGTTTTGTTCTCAGAGCTGAGGGAAATTACTGCCAGATTAAATGGAAGTTCCCATCTCTGAGCTTGTTTATCCCACTTGGTGCTGTGTGTGGGAAAACTACCAGTGTGTCTTCACAGGAATAGAGGCTAGAACGGTACCTAGCTACTGCCTGACCACACCTGGACAGTCTTACAAAATTTCCTCTTCAAAATCATGTCTAGTCTACTTTGAACATGTGTTTAATATAGAGCCATCATCTTCCTAGTCAAGACTTTATTCTTTGTTCCCTTTACAGTATACTATATAATCTCTTTAAAATACTTAAGCCAGCTGGGTGGTGGTGGCGCACGCCTTTAATCCCAGCACTTGGGAGGCAGAGGCAGGTGGAATTCTGAGTTCGAGGCCAGCCTGGTCTACAGAGTAGTTCCAGAACAGCCAGGACTACACAGAGAAACCCTGTCTCAAAAAAACAAACAAACAAACAAACAAAAAAATACTTAAGCCAACAGGTCATTGCTACCTTAATTATTAAAAAATATGGATAACATCAGACGCTCTGAAGTTCTACTTTAAAAACTGAAAGATAACATTTAATTTTCAATAACTGTGAAACCTTACTTAGAAACCAGAGAACTCTACATCTGAACAAGAGGGACTTCTTTTCTACTTCATGAAATCTCAGGGAGGAAACCTCAACTAAAGACAGGGGCGTGATCTGCTGCTGGCAGACTTCTTCTTTTGATAATTCTTCATAGGTGACCTCTGTGTGATAAACAACGGGGGTGATTTTTAATAACTTAATATAACCAAAGACAAACTCAACACCATTTGGGTAATGTCTCAAAGCTGGATTATTTAAGCCTTTCTCATAAATCTTAAATTTGATTTTTCTCTAATGACCCTAAAGCAGAGACTGTGGAATCTTTAGAGATTTGCAGTGAGGACAAGAAACTGAGGAAGTATTACTCTTAACTAAAAACACTGAAATAAAATGCACCATGGATTAAAAATCATATGAACTTTGATTCACAGATCCTTCTGTTCTCAACAGCCAAGTAAGGACCGACTGTGGTTCTACCTATGAAAGGCACTGACTTCTTCCTCAGCCTCAGCGTGCTGGAATGGAAGGGCATCCTTGACAAAATTCCTGACAGTGAGCTCTGCAAAAGCTCAGAACTCACTGTGTTCTTCCATGGGCTCAGGCCTGAAGAAAAATGCCAGGAGAACAGGCCACCTCTTTGGGAATCCAGCCAAAACTTCCCAGTTTAAAAAACAAAAAACAAAAAACAAAAAACAAAAACCAAGGCAGCTGAACTCTCAGTGGGGATTTGCTGAAGAATCAAGTGCCTGTGTGGTTATTCACCTCACTGGGAAGTCATTTTACTAAAATTAAAAAAAAAAAAAAAATGTGAGCTTACATTTTTTTTCCTTAGGGTTAACAAAAAAAAGTGTCAATTCAAGGACATGGCCAGAGCTGGGGTATCACCAGCAAGCAGCAGACCCCAGCAGAGGCTGCATGAGGCCATGTGTCCTGATTATGAAGGAGGCCAAAAAATATGAGTCATTTTATCAATTACCAAACTTCAAGCCTCAAATAAGTGGCTACTAAATCAACTTATAATAAAAGCCATGCTGTCAGAAAGGAATATTTTTAAAGTACAAAGTTATAATTCAAGAAAAATGTAGCATTTATGTACTAAATCTCAGGCAGATGCAAAAGCACATGTCTATCTCTAACTCCAGCACTCAAGAGAGTAAGGCAGGAGGATCACCAACCAGACAGCCTGGGCTACAAAGTGAATACCAGGGTAGCCTGGGCTATAGAGTAAGACCCTATATTGAGAAAAAACAATTAAATCAAAATACTAATGAGTAGAAATGATATAAAGAAACTTGGTTCTTCTAACCTTTTATTCTGTGAACCACCACATGGGGACAGAGGGTACAAGGGCAGGGTGCATACAGGCGAGAAAGAATGCAATGGAGGTGGCCAGCAGAAGGCACAGCAGATTGCCTCATCAGACTGGTGACCTTTGTCAGGTGTGCAGTTACAGCAGAAAAATGGGAAACAGTGAGATTCTGCAAATGAATGGCAATGTCCACACATATGCCCCTCCACCATTCTCTCTGTAAACTCTTGAAAGGACAATATGGTCAACATTCTTTAGTGTATTACCTAGTATCTCTCTGCCTCAGAAGCTTGACCACGCAACACATACCGAGTTCTGTGTACCATGCACCAGGGTAGGCACTGGGTGTAAACTATTGAATGAAGTGAAGTCTCCCCTTCTGTGGAACTAATACCAAACACACATTGCCTATCAGTTAACGTGCCAAGAAGTAAGGTAACCTCAGTCAGTGCAGAAGGGGAGATGGCAGCTCGAGCCTCAGTGAGGAAGCTGTGGCAAAGATAGAAAGAAACTGAGATTCTGGGCATAGGTTACAGTAGGAGAGGGTTTGATTACTTGTCATCAAATACGAGGAATAGCAAAAACAATATGTGTTTTCTCTACCCATAGATAGTCTCTCATAACCTCTCTCTCTCTCTGTCTCTCTCTCTGTCTCTCTCTCTGTCTCTCTCTCTGTCTCTCCCTCTGTCTCTCTCTCTCTCTCATGTGTGTGTGTGTGTGTGTGTGTGTGTGTGTGTCTGCTTCAGAATGAACAAAGTTGGAGAAATCACAAAAGGAGCAGATATAGAACAAATCGGTTCTTTTTTGACATGCTCACTGGTCACCATTTAGATCATGGTAGACACGTCAAGGAAAGAGTTACATGTCTGAGTTTGAAGTTCATAGTGCCAGTTAAAGTGGAAATATGGAGATACAAATTGTGGAGGCATCTGTGTACCAATGACATTTAACCATGGACAGAGAGTGACCCTGAAGATAAAGACTAAGTCCCAGAGCATGACAACACCTAGAGGCCAGGAACTAGAAAAGGTTCAGCAGAAGTAAAGAAGAGAAAGCGAAGGAGTGGCCGCACATCCGGGGACACTCTTGCACTAACTGCCTCCATCTCTCACAGGCTCAGCCAGTTCAGCAGGGATCCCTTATGGAAAACAAATGAGCACCACCATTGCTGACTCACTTTCTCTTTCAGGACCTACTGCTATTTCCTAAAGACCTCACAGTGACAAAACTCCTGCTCTACTTTCTCTTACCTCTGACTTCCTTACTCTCAAATCCCACTCTCCTCATCCTTACCAGGCTGCTTCTCCTGGAGTACTGCTGCCCAGGAGGATGGCTCTTAAACATTCTTTCCGGTCCTCCTCTCCGCTCTGCCCCACTCCTCCACTTGTTTGTGTCTCCCAGAACACATCGCTCCCTTGCCCCACCCACATGTACACATGAACTTGAACACAAAATACAAGCTCTCACCCAATGTAGGTAGCTGCTGCCTCTGCCATTACTACATACCCATTCACAAGCCAACAGTCATGGCTGCCAGGCTTGCTCAGGCTCAACATTTGTTTCCACCATGACTACTGCTGCTCCTCCTTGTCCATCTCAAGGTCTGTATTTCTTTCAAGTGGCTTGTCTTCCAGGGAACACTCCCAGATTCCCCATTCCTACCTATACCATTAGATTTATGTCTCATCCCTCTGCAGTCTTCTGAAGTACTGTAGATACATCCCTCCACACATTAAATCACTTGAGTATAATCTGTTTCTCTAAACCCTAGACTCTGAGCATCAGGTAGGAAAGGTCGGTGGCACTCTGTACCCTTCACCCCAGGCCTCCAATATAAAGGAGAAAAATCATGAGCAATCTGAAATTTACCTTCTTATCCTCTACCCAAACCAAAATATCCTCCTATTTTGCCTTTCAATAGTCTATAATTATATTCATATTAATTTATATTCATTGTATTTAATGGTTATAAAATGATTATTTATATCTTAGCATTGTTATCATTTTAATGTAAGAACAGTAAACATGACTTTAATTTTCTCTATTCAGCTTAAAATATCATCTTCTCCCTGCAAATCTATTAATTCAACTGGTATACAAATAAATAATTTATCCATTTATATTGTGTGGAAAACTGCTGTGATATCTTGCAGAGACAATACTAATAGCTGATAAAGTACTTGTGTAAGTAATCGTGTCACTTAAAGGAAAATTACTATTGATGGTCTTCAAAGAAAGAAGGAAGTACATTCTTTTGAGAGGGCTGAGGCAAACAGGACATGATATGCCTAAATAATCTAGATTAGGAAAACCAAGAATTCTAACTTTGGCTCCAACACTCCTTCATTGTACAGGAATCTTGCCAAAGGAGTATCCTTACCCTCGATGACCTACAGTAAGGTCTTGGGCTTTCCGCTTTCTAGAGGTGAACTGGAAGACATTTGGAATGCCGAAGCTGCTTCCTGATCTGCAGAGTGACACTTGCACCAGAAGTCATGCCATGAAGGAAGACATTTGAGTGACTTACAGAATGCTCTAATATGTGGCTGGGAGGCTTCGTCCCACTGGCACTGCCCTCTAGCACTGAGAAAGCTTTACAGTTTAGTCAGGTGTGACAGATCAGCAATGTACAGATAGTATTAAGGACAAACAACCTTACCATCTTTAAAACAAAGGAGATTTAACATGATGTGAAAACAGCACTCCATAACTCTATGGATTTTATAATCGTATAAGAAATCAATCCTACTCAGCTCATTTCACTCATACAGAACTACAGAAAGGCTTGGATACCCAGCTATGGTGCTAGTTTTAGCCCCCTAATATCTTACTGAAAGCACTAAACCAGTGGTCTTCAACCTTCCCAATGCTGTGATCCTTTAACACAGTTCCTCATGGCGTGGTGACCCCAACCATGAAATCATTGTCATTGATACTAAATAACTGTAATTCTGCTGTTATGAATCGTAATATAAATATGATATGCAGGATACTGATATGTGTGTGGCTCCTGTGAAAGGGTCATTTGACCTCCAAGGGGCTGTGACCCACAGGTTGAGAACTACTACACTGACACTGAAATTGAGACAGGATGTAAGATCTATCAAGAAGAAACAAAACACTGGTAGTCAAAAAACAGAAAACACACTTTCCCTCTTATTTCATTCTAAGTCTTGCTGTAAGGTACTTGAAATACTTCCCCTTTGCATCTACCTGTACTTAACCCTATTCCAAACGCCTAAACACTATAATGCTGACTCAGGTGTGACTCTCAATGGCAGAGTAGCTTTTCTTTGAAGGAATGTTTATTCTATCAGCTGTCAATATATGTGATCATGGTAAAACACTTAGTTTTAATTTTCACCCAAAGAGATGCTACCTAAACATAATTTTAACTTCATTTTCAAAATCTGCATTGAAAAAAATGGAACATGCCTCAAACTGATGCAGACTTCCTTGTTGTCTCACTTTGTTCTAAGTGTGTTTGGGGGGTGCATAGTTGCACACATGAAGGGGCCAGAAGAGAATGCTGAATGTCTTCTTCAATTGTTCTCTCTGCCTCATTCCTTTAAAATAGACTCCCTCATAGAACTTCATTGTTTTTTGTTAGGCTGGCTGGCCAGCAAGCTCTCAAGATCTGTCGGTCTCTGCCCGCAACATTAGGGTTACAGGCACACAGCTGGCTTTTGACATAGATGCTGGGGATTTGAACTCAGGTCCTTAGGCTTGCATAGCAAGCACTTTTACCCACTGAGCTCCACCCCCAGTCTTCATCTTTAAATCCATCAGCTCTATGACCTCCGTGGAAATCTATGACTGTGACTTCATACACTGCTTTATCTGGGAAAAGCACTCACATCCATAGGCATTTACTGAAGTGTTATACGGACTCCTTAGATCCCTGAGATTCATTTAAGCAGAACACAAGCTGAGGACATACCATGCTCATTTATTATTTCATAATGCAGACTAAAAATTATCTAGAAAATATTGTAAATAGAAAAAGAAACAATAGCAAATAGACAACTCATGTCCATCAGCATAATATCTCCACTAATTAGAAACAGACATTTTGCAAATCTTATTCTCCCAAAGGAAGAGTAATTAAAGTTAAACTAGTATTTTCAGAAGGATATACACACACACACACACACACACACACGTAGATTGCTGTCTGTAAGCAGGTGAAGGCAGGTGTAAGATAAGGCTAGCGCCTATGGGCAGTGGAAAAAGAAGATGGGCTGAGAATTAGAGACAGAGAGAAGAGGGGGAGATGGAGAGGAGGAGACAAGATGGAACCTACAGGAGTGGAAGAGGAGCCAGAACCACACAGTCCTAGAAGCCATAAGTATTGGGGATTTCTTAGATGATTTAATAATAAGTAGGGTGCATCTACGTGTATAACTTTTGTTTATATCAATTGTTTTGAGTTCATTGTGCAGGAGTTTTGTGGGTTGAGAATTTACTAATATAAATCTGGCTAATAAACTACAAATTATTGTAATTTTGATTTTACAGGGTTACAGGGATTTGTGACCACTAACCACAGGGGGTGGATGGCTGGGAATGTGATTAAGATCCGCTCCATGGAGACCCTAGCAGCGGGGAAACTGCAATACTAGAAATTAGCCAACGCTAGAGTGGGTGCCTTGTTTTTTATATATTTCACACAACACACACACACACACACACGACCTTCTGAGACTGAAAACTGTGACACACTACATTAACCATACTTGAATGGCTGTGGGTCTATATTAGTAATAGAATGAAATCTGCCTATCTAGTGCCAGAAACTATGAAAACAAAGCCACCAGGACCACAGCATGAGAAAGCAAGTACGAAAAGCACACCAAAAAGTCCAGAAATTCTGAGAAATGTACCAGAGATATACAGTGACACTAAGAGCTGATACTAAGAACTGCTCAGAACTCTTAACTTTTAAGGAATCAAAAATATACACTCTATAGCATAAAAAAATGAGTCACGAGGGCTGGAGAGATGGCTCAGCAGTTAAAAGCCCTGACTGCTCTTCCAAAGGTCCTGAGTTCAATTCCCAGCAACCACATGGTGGCTCACAACGATCTGTAACAAGATCCTATGCCCTCTTCTGGTGTGTCTGAAGACAGCTACAATGTACTCTATTTGCCACTCAATAATCAAACAGCAAGATAGCTAATGGTTTGAACTGATACAGTAGGACTGTTTGTCTACACTAACGGCACATTCTGTAACTGCACTGTAGTTAACACAAGCTACAGGTAATACGTGGCAGCTGCCCAGTTGATAGACGCCAAAACTCTGACTGTACATAAGGAGTTATTATGGTAAACACATATGAAACGGAACTCCAGCAGCCTGTTTATGTCTTTGGCTCTCAGGTTTAGTATGCTTCCCATTTCCCTATAAATGTTAAATGTTAAATGATAAAAATGTTATTTATGGTGTTGTCAGAAATACAAAGCATTAGCCGGGCAGTAGTGGCATACACATTTAATCCCAGCACTTAGGATGCAGAGGCAGGCGGATTTCTGAGTTTGAGGCCAGCCTGGTCTATAGAGTGAGATCCAGGACAGTCAGGGCTACACAGAGAAACCCTGTCTCGAAGGAAAAAAAGAAGAAGAGGAGAAATACAAGGCATTAAGAGTAAGAGTCATAGGAACTAGCCAGTGCAGCTTTGATTGGCACCTGGAAACAGTGTGCTCTGTGGCGTGTGACACGTCATTTGTTTCTAATAACATGGGCCAGACAGGATATTCTTATAAAGTGAAATCAGTGTTCTTGTTAATACATCAGTTGCATCCACTCACATCCCAACAGAGTTTCTGAGCTGTGCTGATAGAGCAATTGTCATAAAGTAAGAACAATGGTCACCTTCCGGTCTGGGCCTGAGCACTGAGCAGATCCCAGACAGCAGCTCTGCCCCCAATCTCACAGAACCCAGAGGAAGCGGGGATCCCAGGAGCTCTAACCCAGGCAGTATCTTAGGTAAGGAGACAGCAACGCCCGCCCCAAACAGGGAGTAACTGGGACCAACTAGGACCCAGGAAGTCATTCCTGGCCCGGAGAACTGATTCCTTCCAGTCTGGGCCTGACCACTGAGCAGATTTTGGGCCCCAGCTCTAACCCCAGTAGTAACACCCACCCCACATAGCTCTGATACAACCAAGATAATAGGAAAGACAGGTTCCAGTCAGGGACAGGGCAGGTAGCACTAAGGAGATCCACATGGCAAAAGGCAAACGCAAGAACATAACCATCAGCAACCCAGGGTACTTGGCATCATTAGAACCTAGTTCTCCCATGCAAGAAAGTCCTGAATTCCCCATATTACGAGGAAAGCAAGATTCAGATTTTAAATCACTTCTAATGATGATGATAGAGGACTTTAAGAAGGACATAAATAACACTCTCAAAGAATTTGAGGAGAACACAGGTAAACAGGTAGAAGCCCTTAAAGAGGAAACACAAAAATCCCTTAAAGAATTATAAGAAAATACAACCAAACAGGAGAAGGAATTGAACAAAACCAT
Source organism: Arvicanthis niloticus (assembly GCF_011762505.2). Lineage (NCBI taxonomy): Eukaryota > Metazoa > Chordata > Mammalia > Rodentia > Muridae > Arvicanthis > Arvicanthis niloticus. Next base: position 39,627,236 of record NC_047667.1, read on the forward strand.
ACAGGACATAAAAATGGAAGTAGAAACAATCAAGAAATCACAAAGGGAGACTACCCTGGAGATAGAAAACCTAGGAAAGAAATCAGGAGTCATAGAACA